>NW_027435979.1:300000-548558 GCF_964199755.1 Larus michahellis
GGCTTTCCCTCCTGGCTCTTCGGGCGTGGGAGCTGTGGCCAGAGCCGCGGCCCTACCGGAAAATGCTTCGGGGGCTGGCGCGGCGGCGCCACGTGGGCTCCGGTGGCGCCGAGGCTGACGGCCGCCGCAAAGCCCGCAGCCCCACGGGCTGTGGGGCCACGCGAGCGGCTGCCAAAGAGCTTTCCAACGAGGCACGGCTTTCCCTCCTGGCTCTTTGGGCGTGGGAGCTGTGGCCAGAGCCGCGGCCCTACCGGAAAATGCTTCGCAGGCTGGCGCGGCGGCGCCAGGTGGCCGCCGGTGGTGCCGAGGCTGACGGCCGCCGCAAAGCCCGCAGCCCCACGGGCTGTGGGGCCACGCGAGCGGCTGCCAAAGAGCTTTCCAACGAGGCACGGCTTTCCCTCCTGGCTCTTCGGGCGTGGGAGCTGTGGCCAGAGACGCGGCCCTACCGGAAAATGCTTCGGGGGCTGGCGCAGCGGCGCCAGTTGGGCGCCGGTGGCGCCGAGGCTGACGGCCACCGCAAAGCCCGCAGCCCCACGGGCTGTGGGGCCACGCGAGCGGCTGCCAAAGAGCTTTCCAACGAGGCACGGCTTTCCCTCCTGGCTCTTCGGGCGTGGGAGCTGTGGCCAGAGCCGCGGCCCTACCGGAAAATGCTTCGGGGGCTGGCGCGGCGGCACCAGGTGGGCGCCGGTGGCGTAGAGGCTGACGGCCGCCGCAAAGCCCGCAGCCCCACGGGCTGTGGGGCCACGTGAGCGGCTGCCAAAGAGCTTTCCAACGAGGCATGGCTTTCCCTCCTGGCTCTTCGGGCGTGGGAGCTGTGGCCAGAGACGCGGCCCTACCGGAAAATGCTTCGGGGGCTGGCGCGGCGGCACCAGGTGGGCGCCGGTGGCGCCGAGGCTGACGGCCGCCGCAAAGCCCGCAGCCCCACGGGGTGTGGGGCCACGCGAGCGGCTGCCAAAGGGCTTTCCAACAAGGCACGGCTTTCCCTCCTGGCTCTTCGGGCATGGGAGCGGTGGCCAGAGATGCGGCCCTACCGGAAAATGCTTCGCAGGCTGGCGCGGCGGTGCTACGTAGGCGCCGGTGGTGCCTAGGCTGACGGCCGCCGCAAAGCCCGCAGCCCCACGGGCTGTGGGGCCACGCGAGCGGCTGCCAAAGGGCTTTCCAACGAGGCACGGCTTTCCCTCCTGGCTCTTCGGGCGTGGGAGCTGTGGCCAGAGATGCGGCCCTACCGGAAAATGCTTCGGGGGCTGGCGCGGCGGCGCCAGGTGGGCGCCGGTGGCGCCGAGGCTGACGGCCGCCGCAAAGCCCGCAGCCCCACGGGGTGTGGGGCCACGCGAGCGGCTGCCAAAGAGCTTTCCAACGAGGCACGGCTTTCCCTCCTGGCTCTTCGGGCGTGGGAGCGGTGGCCAGAGATGCGGCCCTACCGGAAAATGCTTCGCAGGCTGGCGCGGCGGTGCTACGTAGGCGCCGGTGGCGCCTAGGCTGACGGCCGCCGCAAAGCCGGCAGCCCCACGGGCTGTGGGGCCACGCGAGCGGCTGCCAAAGGGCTTTCCAACGAGGCACGGCTTTCCCTCCTGGCTCTTCGGGCGTGGGAGCTGTGGCCAGAGACGCGGCCCTACCGGAAAATGCTTCGCAGGCTGGCGCGGCGGCGCCACATAGGCGCCGGTGGCGCCGAGGCTGACGGCCGCCGCAAAGCCCGCAGCCCCACGGGCTGTGGGGCCACGCGAGCGGCTGCCAAAGAGCTTTCCAACGAGGCACGGCTTTCCCTCCTGGCTCTTCGGGCGTGGGAGCTGTGGCCAGAGACGCGGCCCTACCGGAAAATCATAGAATCATAGAATCATAGAATTGTTGAGGTTGGAAGGGACCTTTAAGATCATCGAGTCCAACCTTTAGCCTACCCTGACAAGAGCCACTTCTAAACCATGTCCCTCAGTGCCCCATCTACTCTTTTTTTAAACACCTCCAGAGATGGTGAATCCACCACCTCCCTGGGCAACCTATTCCAATGTTTAATAACCCTTTCAGTGAAAAAATGTCTCCTAATATCTAATCTAAACCTCCCCTGACGTAACTTGAACCCGTTTCCCCTCGTCCTATCACTTGTCACCAGGGAGAAGAGGTCAGCCCCCATCTCTCTACAACCTCCTTTCAGGTAGTTGTAGAGGGTGAGAAGGTCTCCCCTCAGCCTCCTCTTCTCCAGGCTAAACAACCCCAGCTCCCTCAGTCGTTCCTCATAAGGTTTGTCGTCCAGGCCCCTCACCAGCTTTGTAGCCCTTCTCTGGACACGCTCCAACACCTCAATGTCCCTCTTGTATCGAGGGGCCCAAAACTGAACGCAGTACTCGAGGTGGGGCCTCACCAGTGCCGAGTACAGGGGGATGATCACTTCCCTAGTCCGGCTCACCACACTATTCCTGATACAGGCTAGGATGCTGTTGGCCTTCTTGGCCACCTGGGCACACTGCTGGCTCATATTCAGCCGGCTGTCAACCAACACCCCCAGGTCCTTTTCTGCCGGGCTGCTTTCAAGCCACTCTGCCCCAATCCTGTAGCGCTGCATGGGGTTGTTGTGTCCCAAGTGCAGGACCCGGCATTTGGCCTTGTTGAACCTCATACCATTGGTCTCAGCCCATCGGTCCAGCCTGTCCAGATCCCTCTGCAGAGCCAACCTACCCTCAAGCAGATCAACACGCCTGCCCAGTTTAGTGTCATCTGCGAACTTACTGAGGGTGCATTCAATCCCTTCATCCAGATCATTGATAAAGATATTAAAGAGAACCGGCTCCAGCACCGAACCCTGGGGGACACCACTTGTGACTGGACACCAACTGGATTTAACTCCATTTACCACCACTCTCTGGGCACGGCCATCCAGCCAGTTTTTTACCCAGTGAAGAGTACACCTGTCCAGGCCATGAGCAGCCAGTTTCTCCAGGAGAATGCTGTGGGAAACAGTGTCAAAAGCTTTGCAAAAATCCAAGTAGATAACATCCACAGCTTTTCCCTCATCCACTAAGTGGGTCACCTTATCATAGAAGGATATTAGGTTAGATAGGCATGACCTGCCCTTCACAAACCCATGCTGACTGGGCCTGATCACCCTGTTCTCCTGCATGTGCCGTGTAATGGCACTGAGGAGGATCTGTTCCATGACCTTCCCAGGCACCGAGGTCAGACTGACTGGCCTGTAGTTCCCCGGATCCTCCTTCCGGCCCTTCTTGTGGATGGGTGTCACATTTGCTAACCTCCAGTCAGCTGGGACCTCCCCGGTTGTCCAGGACTGCTCATAAATGATACCAAGTGGCCTGGCGAGCACCTCCGCCAGCTCTTTCAATACCCTTGGGTGGATCCCATCCGGCCCCATAGATTTGTGCACCTCCAGGTGCTGAAGCAGGTCCCTCACCATTTCCCTTTGGATTAGAGGGGCTTCATTCTGCTCCCCATCCCTGTCTTCTAGTTCAGGGGTCTGGGTGCTCAGGGAACAACTGGTCCTACTGCTGAAGACTGAGGCAAAGACTTCATTAAGTACCTCAGCCTTTTCCTCATCCTTGGTCACTATGTTGCCAGCCCCATCTACTAGAGGACAGAGATAATCCTTAGTCCTCTTCCTATTGCTAATATATTTATAGAAGCTTTTTTTGTTGTCCTTGACAACAGAAGCCAGGTTTAGCTCCAGCTGGGCTTTAGCCCTCCTGATTTTTTCCCTACATAGCTTAACTACCTCTTTGTAGTCGTCTTGAGTGGCCTGCCCTTCCTTCCAGAGGCCATAGATCCTCTTTTTTTCCCTAAGTTGTAACACTAGCTCCCTGTTTAGCCAGGCCGGCCTTTTTCCCCGACGGCTTGTCTTCTGGCACATGGGGACAGCCTGCTCCTGCGCCTTTAAGACTTCCTTCTTGAAAATCATCCAGGCTTCCTGGGCTCCTTTGCCCTGGAGGACTGCCTCCCAGGGGACTTTGTCAACCAGGCTCCTGAAAAGCCCAAAGTCCGCCCTCCGGAAGTCCAAGGTAGCAGTTCTGCTGACCCCTCTCCTTGCTTCTCGCAGAATTGAAAACTCTGTCATTTCATGGTCACTGTTCCCAAGACAGCCTCCAACCTTCACATCCCCCACAAGACCTTCCCTATTTACAAACAACAGATCCAGCAGGGCACCTTCCCTAGTTGGCTCTCTCACTAGCTGTGTCAGGAAGTTATCCCCAGCACATTCCAGGAACCTTCTAGACTGTTCCCTCCCTGCTGTATTGTATTCCCAGCAGATGTCTGGCAAGTTGAAGTCCCCCACGAGGACAAGAGCTCGCGATCTTGAGACTTCTCCCAGCCGTTTATAGAATATTTCATCTGCCTCCTCATCCTGATTGGGCGGTCTATAACAGACTCCTACTATGATATCCGCCTTGTTAGCCCTGCCCCTGATTCTTACCCATAAACACTCAACCCCATTATCACCATCATTAAGTTCAAAGCATTCGTAACACTCCTTAACATACAGGGCCACACCCCCGCCTCTCCTTGCTTGCCTATCCTTCCTGAAGAGCCTATAGGCATCCATGGCAGCACTATAGCTATGTGAGTCATCCCACCACGTTTCTGTGATGGCGACTACATCATAGTTTCCCTGCTGCACGATGGCCTCCAGCTCGTCCTGCTTATTCCCCATGCTGCGTGCATTAGTGTAGATGCACTTCAGTTGGGTTAATTGTCCTGCCACTTTCTTGGGGGGACAGGCCCTGATTTGCACCTGGTCATTCTCGGACACTACTGTAGTTACCAAATTATCACTACTCCTTGTGTCTATGCTGCCACACAATTCACTATCCCCCACCATCGCTGGGGCAGGCTGCAAGACCCTGCTATCACTTATACCCATGAGCACTGCTATGTTGTTCCCAGGCACCACTTTTGTGATCCTGGTTTCGTCCCCATCCCCCATCAAACCTAGTTTAAAGCCTTATGGATAAGCCCTGCTAATTCTTGTCCCAGTCTCTTTCTTCCCCTTCGGGTTAGGCTTCCCCCGCCTGATGCCAGCATGCCTGGTTTCCTGTAGATCAGCCCATGTTCAAAAAAGCCAAAGTCCTGCCGGACGCACCAGTCGCGGAGCCAGGAGTTAATTTGCTGGCTCCTCCTATTTATCCCCTCGTCTACCCCTGCAAATGATGGGATAGAGGAGAACACTATTTGTGCTCCCGATCCCTTAACCAGCCGTCCCAGGGCCCTAAAGTCATTCTTCATTGCCCTCAGACTTCTGGTACCTACTTCGTCACTGCCTACCTGAAATATCAGTAGCGGATAGTAATCTGATGACTGGACCAGGGAAGGGAGTTTCCTCCGTATGTCCTTAATTCTGGCCCCAGGGAGGCAGCTGACTTCCCTGTGGGATGGGTCCGGTCTACAGATAGGACCCTCTGTTCCTCTCAGAAGGGAGTCACCTACTACAATAACCCTTCTTTCTTTCTTTGTTGAGGACGTCCTGAGGCGTGGGGTTGAGTGACGAGCACTGGGCATTTCACTGGATGGATCAGCTCCTCCATCCTCAATCGCCTGGTCCTCAATTTCCAGAGCCTCATACCTATTACGTAAGGGCAGTTGGGATGGTGAGGGGGGCCGTGAGAGGTTTCGCTTACCTCTCCGAGGAGGGATCTGACACCACTCCCCCTTATCCCTTGAGTCCTCTCCTTCTGCCTGGTGACAGGAGGGAAGTGGGTCATCCACTTCTGATAGAGCCTCTTCCTGCTGCCTTTGCCTCAGGGTATGGCTCCACCAATCTATTTCATTTTCACAGTTCCTAATA
This sequence comes from Larus michahellis, assembly GCF_964199755.1. Classification (NCBI taxonomy): domain Eukaryota; kingdom Metazoa; phylum Chordata; class Aves; order Charadriiformes; family Laridae; genus Larus; species Larus michahellis. The sequence goes on from NW_027435979.1 coordinate 305,783, forward strand.
CTTCTTAACCTTTCTACCTCTTCCTTCAGTTCAACCACCTTCCTGAGCAGATCATTTACTTGATCGCACCGTATGCACACAGTGTCTCTGGATCCCTGTGGGAGCAGTGCCAGACTCAGGCATTCATTACAGCCCGAGACCTGCACAGCCATATGCTTGCAGAGGAGCTCAGTCTGAGTTCCCATGTTTTTCCTCGCAGAAGCTTTTGACTGTTTTGCGGCCATGTTCTTTTCTCGTGCCAGGAGATGGAGGATCTCTGCTGTTTGCTTCCCTCGCGCCCTGAGCCGGTGCCCTTGCACGCCGATGTTCCTCTGCTTGTGGTTGCCCAGCTTCTGCTTACCTTAGACTCAAGGCTTCCAGTGACCCACCGTACGAAATGCTGCTCCTTGTTCGTTCGCTCGCACTGCGGTGCCGCCCTGGGTGACCCACGTAGGCCGCCCGCGTGCTGGGTGCGCAGCGGCCGGCCGCTGCGCTCCGGGACCGCCCGTTTAGAGCTGCCGCGTGTGACGCTGACTCCGCCCCTGCCGCGTCAGCAGCCCGCCCCCGAGCTGCCGGTTTCGGCACGAGCTAGCCGCCTTTCCTGGCTACAAGAGCCCTCGAAAGAGCCCTCAAAAGAGCCCTTTGCCGGCCTTATCCGCCGCGATCCCCTTCCCCAGTGAGGCCTTACCTGCACTGAAGCTGGTCTCCACGGCGACTGACCGTTGGCGTGTTTACAGCTCGTTTAGAGCTGCCGCGTGTGACGCTGACTCCGCCCCTGCCGCGTCAGCAGCCCGCCCCCGAGCTGCCGGTTTCGGCACGAGCTAGCCGCCTTTCCTGGCTACAAGAGCCCTCGAAAGAACCCTCAAAAGAGCCCTTTGCCGGCCTTATCCGCCGCGATCCCCTTCCCCAGTGAGGCCTTACCTGCACTGAAGCTGGTCTCCACGGCGACTGACCGTTGGTGTGTTTACAGCTCGTTTAGAGCTGCCGCGTGTGACGCTGACTCCGCCCCTGCCGCGTCAGCAGCCCGCCCCCGAGCTGCCGGTTTCGGCACGAGCTAGCCGCCTTTCCTGGCTACAAGAGCCCTCGAAAGAGCCCTCAAAAGAGCCCTTTGCCGGCCTTATCCGCCGCGATCCCCTTCCCCAGTGAGGCCTTACCTGCACTGAAGCTGGTCTCCACGGCGACAGGAAATGTTTCGGGGGCTGGCGCGGCGGCGCCAGGTGGGCGCCGGTGGCGCCGAGGCTGACGGCCGCCGCAAAGCACGCAGCCCCACGGGCTGTGGGGCCACGCGAGCGGCTGCCAAGAGCTTTCCAACGAGGCACGGCTTTCCGTCCTGGCTCTTCGGGCGTGGGAGCTGTGGCCAGAGCCGCGGCCCTACCGGAAAATGCTTCGCAGGCTGGCGCGGCGGAGCTACGTAGGCGCCGGTGGCGCCTAGGCTGACGGCCGCCGCAAAGCCCGCAGCCCCACGGGCTGTGGGGCCACGCGAGCGGCTGCCAAAGGGCTTTCCAACGAGGCACGGCTTTCCCTCCTGGCTCTTCGGGTGTGGGAGCTGTGGCCAGAGCCGCGGCCCTACCGGAAAATGCTTCGCAGGCTGGCGCGGCGGTGCTACGTAGGCGCTGGTGGCGCCTAGGCTGACGGCCGCCGCAAAGCCCGCAGCCCCACGGGCTGTGGGGCCACGCGAGCGGCTGCCAAAGGGCTTTCCAACGAGGCACGGCTTTCCCTCCTGGCTCTTCGGGCGTGGGAGCTGTGGCCAGAGCCGCGGCCCTACCGGAAAATGCTTCGGGGGCTGGCGCGGCGGCGCCAGGTGGGCGCCGGTGACGCCGAGGCTGACGGCCGCCGCAAAGCCCGCAGCCCCACGGGCTGTGGGGCCACGCGAGCGGCTGCCAAGAGCTTTCCAACGAGGCACGGCTTTCCGTCCTGGCTCTTCGGGCGTGGGAGCTGTGGCCAGAGCCGCGGCCCTACCGGAAAATGCTTCGCAGGCTGGCACGGCGGCGCCAGGTGGGCGCCGGTGGCGCTGAGGCTGACGGCCGCCGCAAAGCCCGCAGCCCCACGGGCTGTGGGGCCACGCGAGCGGCTGCCAAAGAGCTTTCCAACGAGGCACGGCTTTCCCTCCTGGCTCTTCGGGCGTGGGAGCTGTGGCCAGAGCCGCGGCCCTACCGGAAAATGCTTCGGGAGCTGGCGCGGCGGCGCCAGGTGGGCGCCGGTGGCGCCGAGGCTGACGGCCGCCGCAAAGCCCGCAGCCCCACGGGCTGTGGGGCCACGCGAGCGGCTGCCAAAGAGCTTTCCAACGAGGCACGGCTTTCCCTCCTGGCTCTTCGGGCGTGGGAGCTCTGGCCAGAGACGCGGCCCTACCGGAAAATGCTTCGGGGGCTGGCGCGGCGGCGCCAGGTGGGCGCCGGTGGCGTCGAGGCTGACGGCCGCCGCAAAGCCCGCAGCCCCACGGGGTGTGGGGCCACGCGAGCGGCTGCCAAAGAGCTTTCCAACGAGGCACGGCTTTCCCTCCTGGCTCTTCGGGCGTGGGAGCTGTGGCCAGAGCCGCGGCCCTACCGGAAAATGCTTCGGGGGCTGGCGCGGCGGCGCCAGGTGGGCGCCGGTGGCGCCGAGGCTGACGGCCGCCGCAAAGCCCGCAGCCCCACGGGCTGTGGGGCCACGCGAGCGGCTGCCAAAGAGCTTTCCAACGAGGCACGGCTTTCCCTCCTGGCTCTTCGGGCGTGGGAGCTGTGGCCAGAGACGCGGCCCTACTGGAAAATGCTTCGGGGGCTGGCGCGGCGGCGCCAGGTGGGCGCCGGTGGCGCCGAGGCTGATGGCCGCCGGAAAGCCCGCAGCCCCACGGAGTGTGGGGCCACGCAAGCGGCAGCCAAAGTGCTTTCCAACGAGGCACGGCTTTCCCTCCTGGCTCTTCGGGCGTGGGAGCTGTGGCCAGAGCCGCGGCCCTACCGGAAAATGCTTCGCAGGCTGGCGCGGCGGCACCAGGTGGGCGCCGGTGGCGCCGAGGCTGACGGCCGCCGCAAAGCCCGCGGCCCCACGGAGTGTGGGGCCACGCGAGCGGCTGCCAAAGAGCTTTCCAACGAGGCACGGCTTTCCCTCCTGGCTCTTCGGGCGTGGGAGCTGTGGCCAGAGCCGCGGCCCTACCGGAAAATGCTTCGGGAGCTGGCGCGGCGGCGCCAGGTGGGCGCCGGTGGCGCCGAGGCTGACGGCCGCCGCAAAGCCCGCCGCCCCACGGAGTGTGGGGCCACGCGAGCGGCTGCCAAAGAGCTTTCCAACGAGGCACGGCTTTCCCTCCTGGCTCTTCGGGCGTGGGAGCTGTGGCCAGAGACGCGGCCCTACCGGAAAATGCTTCGGGGGCTGGCGCGGCGGCGCCAGGTGGGCGCCGGTGGCGTCGAGGCTGACGGCCGCCGCAAAGCCCGCAGCCCCACGGGCTGTGGGGCCACGCGAGCGGCTGCCAAAGAGCTTTCCAACGAGGCACGGCTTTCCCTCCTGGCTCTTCGGGCGTGGGAGCTGTGGCCAGAGCCGCGGCCCTACCGGAAAATGCTTCGGGGGCTGGCGCGGCGGCGCCAGGTGGGCGCCGGTGGCGCCGAGGCTGACGGCCGCCGCAAAGCCCGCAGCCCCACGGGCTGTGGGGCCACGCGAGCGGCTGCCAAAGAGCTTTGCAACGAGGCACGGCTTTCCCTCCTGGCTCTTCGGGCGTGGGAGCTGTGGCCAGAGCCGCGGCCCTACCGGAAAATGCTTCGCAGGCTGGCGCGGCGGCGCCACGTGAGCGCCAGTGGCGCCGAGGCTGATGGCCGCCGCAAAGCCCGCAGCCCCACGGGCTGTGGGGCCACGCGAGCTGCTGCCAAAGAGCTTTCCAACGAGGCACGGCTTTCCCTCCTGGCTCTTCGGGCGTGGGAGCTGTGGGCAGAGCCGCGGCCCTACTGGAAAATGCTTCGGGGGCTGGAGCGGCGGCGCCAGGTGGGCGCCGGTGGCGCCGAGGCTGACGGCCGCCGCAAAGCCCGCAGCCCCACGGGCTGTGGGGCCACGCGAGCGGCTGCCAAAGAGCTTTCCAACGAGGCACGGCTTTCCCTCCTGGCTCTTCGGGCGTGGGAGCTGTGGCCAGAGCCGCGGCCCTACCGGAAAATGCTTTTGGGGCTGTCATGGCGGCGCCAGGTGGGCGCCGGTGGCGCTGAGGCTGACGGCCGCCGCAAAGCCCGCAGCCCCACGGGCTGTGGGGCCACGCGAGCGGCTGTCAAAGAGCTTTCCAACGAGGCACGGCTTTCCCTCCTGGCTCTTCGGGCGTGGGAGCTGTGGCCAGAGACGCGGCCCTACTGGAAAATGCTTCGGGGGCTGGCGCGGCGGCGCCAGGTGGGCGCCGGTGGCGCCGAGGCTGATGGCCGCCGGAAAGCCCGCAGCCCCACGGAGTGTGGGGCCACGCAAGCGGCAGCCAAAGTGCTTTCCAACGAGGCACGGCTTTCCCTCCTGGCTCTTCGGGCGTGGGAGCTGTGGCCAGAGCCGCGGCCCTACCGGAAAATGCTTCGCAGGCTGGCGCGGCGGCGCCAGGTGGGCGCCGGTGGCGCCGAGGCTGACGGCCGCCGCAAAGCCCGCAGCCCCACGGGGTGTGGGGCCACGCGAGCGGCTGCCAAAGAGCTTTCCAACGAGGCACGGCTTTCCCTCCTGGCTCTTCGGGCGTGGGAGCTGTGGCCAGAGCCGCGGCCCTACCGGAAAATGCTTCGCAGGCTGGCGCGGCGGCGCCAGGTGGGCGCCGGTGGCGCCGTGGCTGACGGCCGCCGCAAAGCCCGCAGCCCCACGGGGTGTGGGGCCACGCGAGCGGCTGCCAAAGAGCTTTCCAACGAGGCACGCCTTTCCCTCCTGGCTCTTCGGGCGTGGGAGCTGTGGCCAGAGACGCGGCCCTACCGGAAAATGCTTTTGGGGCTGTCATGGCGGCGCCAGGTGGGCGCCGGTGGCGCCGAGGCTGACGGCCACCGCAAAGCCCGCAGCCCCACGGGCTGTGGGGCCACGCGAGCGGCTGCCAAAGAGCTTTCCAACGAGGCACGGCTTTCCCTCCTGGCTCTTCGGGCGTGGGAGCTGTGGCCAGAGACGCGGCCCTACCGGAAAATGCTTCGGGGGCTGGCGCGGCGGCGCCACGTGGGCGCCGGTGGCGCCGAGGCTGACGGCCGCCGCAAAGCCCGCAGCCCCACGGGCTGTGGGGCCACGCGAGCGGCTGCCAAAGAGCTTTCCAACGAGGCACGGCTTTCCCTCCTGGCTCTTCGGGCGTGGGAGCTGTGGGCAGAGCCGCGGCCCTACCGGAAAATGCTTCGGGGGCTGGCGCGGCGGCGCCACGTGGGCGCCGGTGGCGCCGAGGCTGACGGCCGCCGCAAAGCCCGCAGCCCCACGGGCTGTGGGGCCACGCGAGCGGCTGCCAAAGAGCTTTCCAACGAGGCACGGCTTTCCCTCCTGGCTCTTCGGGCGTGGGAGCTGTGGCCAGAGCCGCGGCCCTACCGGAAAATGCTTCGGGGGCTAGCGCGGCGGCGCCAGGTGGGCGCCGGTGGCGCCGAGGCTGACGGCCGCCGCAAAGCCCGCAGCCCCACGGGCTGTGGGGCCACGCGAGCGGCTGCCAAAGAGCTTTCCAACGAGGCACGGCTTTCCCTCCTGGCTCTTCGGGCGTGGGAGCTGTGGCCAGAGACGCGGCCCTACCGGAAAATGCTTCGGGGGCTGGCGCGGCGGCGCCAGGTGGGCGCCGGTGGCGCCGAGGCTGACGGCCGCCGCAAAGCCCGCAGCCCCACGGGCTGTGGGGCCACGCGAGCGGCTGCCAAAGAGCTTTCCAACGAGTCACGGCTTTCCCTCCTGGCTCTTCGGGCGTGGGAGCTGTGGCCAGAGACGCGGCCCTACCGGAAAATGCTTCGGGGGCTAGCGCGGCGGCGCCAGGTGGGCGCCGGTGGCGCCGAGGCTGATGGCCGCCGCAAAGCCCGCAGCCCCACGGGCTGTGGGGCCACGCGAGCGGCTGCCAAAGAGCTTTCCAACGAGGCACGGCTTTCCCTCCTGGCTCTTCGGGCGTGGGAGCTGTGGCCAGAGACGCGGCCCTACCGGAAAATGCTTCGGGGGCTGGCGCGGCGGCGCCACGTGGGCGCCGGTGGCGCCGAGGCTGACGGCCGCCGCAAAGCCTGCAGCCCCACGGGCTGTGGGGCCACGCGAGCGGCTTCCAAAGAGCTTTCCAACGAGGCACAGCTTTCCCTCCTGGCTCTTCGGGCGTGGGAGCTGTGGCCAGAGATGCGGCCCTACCGGAAAATGCTTCGCAGGCTGGCGCGGCGGTGCTACGTAGGCGCCGGTGGCGCCGAGGCTGACGGCTGACAGAAAGCCCGCAGCCCCACGGGCTGTGGGGCCACGCGAGCGGCTGCCAAAGAGCTTTCCAACGAGGCACGGCTTTCCCTCCTGGCTCTTCGGGCGTGGGAGCTGTGGCCAGAGCCGCAGCCCTACTGGAAAATGCTTCGCAGGCTGGCGCGGCGGCGCCAGGTGGGCGCCAGTGGCGCCGAGGCTGACGGCCGCCGCAAAGCCCGCAGCCCCACGGGCTGTGGGGCCACGTGAGCGGCTGCCAAAGAGCTTTCCAACGAGGCATGGCTTTCCCTCCTCGCTCTTCGGGCGTGGGAGCTGTGGCCAGAGACGCGGCCCTACCGGAAAATGCTTCGGGGGCTGGCGCGGCGGCACCAGGTGGGCGCCGGTGGCGCCGAGGCTGACGGCCACCGCAAAGCCCGCAGCCCCACGGAGTGTGGGGCCACGCGAGCGGCTGCCAAACGGCTTTCCAACAAGGCACGGCTTTCCCTCCTGGCTCTTCGGGCATGGGAGCGGTGGCCAGAGATGCGGCCCTACCGGAAAATGCTTCGCAGGCTGGCGCGGCGGTGCTACGTAGGCGCCGGTGGCGCCGAGGCTGACGGCTGACAGAAAGCCCGCAGCCCCACGGGCTGTGGGGCCACGCGAGTGGCTGCCAAAGAGCTTTCCAACGAGGCACGGCTTTCCCTCCTGGCTCTTCGGGCGTGGGAGCTGTGGCCAGAGCCGCAGCCCTACCGGAAAATGCTTCGCAGGCTGCCGCGGCGGCGTCACGTGGGCGCCTGTGGCGCCGAGGCTGACGGCCGCCGCAAAGCCCGCAGCCCCACGGGCTGTGGGGCCACGCGAGCGGCTGCCAAAGAGCTTTCCAACGAGGCACGGCTTTCCCTCCTGGCTCTTCGGGCGTGGGAGCTGTGGCCAGAGCCGCGGCCCTACCGGAAAATGCTTCGCAGGCTGGCGCGGCGGCGCCAGGTGGGCGCCGGTGGCGCCGAGGCTGACGGCCGCCGCAAAGCCCGCAGCCCCACGGGGTGTGGGGCCACGCGAGTGGCTGCCAAAGAGCTTTCCAACGAGGCACGGCTTTCCCTCCTGGCTCTTCGGGCGTGGGAGCTGTGGCCAGAGACGCGGCCCTACCGGAAAATGATTTTGGGGCTGTCATGGCGGCGCCAGGTGGGCGCCGGTGGCGCCGAGGCTGACGGCCACCGCAAAGCCCGCAGCCCCACGGGCTGTGGGGCCACGCGAGCGGCTGTCAAAGAGCTTTCCAACGAGGCACGGCTTTCCCTCCTGGCTCTTCGGGCGTGGGAGCTGTGGCCAGAGCCGCGGCCCTACCGGAAAATGCTTCGCAGGCTGGCGCGGCAGCGCCAGGTGGGCGCCGGTGGCGCCGTGGCTGACGGCCGCCGCAAAGCCCGCAGCCCCACGGGGTGTGGGGCCACGCGAGCGGCTGCCAAAGAGCTTTCCAACGAGGCACGCCTTTCCCTCCTGGCTCTTCGGGCGTGGGAGCTGTGGCCAGAGACGCGGCCCTACCGGAAAATGCTTTTGGGGCTGTCATGGCGGCGCCAGGTGGGCGCCGGTGGCGCCGAGGCTGACGGCCACCGCAAAGCCCGCAGCCCCACGGGCTGTGGGGCCACGCGAGCGGCTGCCAAAGAGCTTTCCAACGAGGCACGGCTTTCCCTCCTGGCTCTTCGTGCGTGGGAGCTGTGGCCAGAGACGCGGCCCTACCGGAAAATGCTTCGCAGGCTGGCGCGGCGGCGCCACGTGGGCGCCGGTGGCGCCGAGGCTGACGGCCGCCGCAAAGCCCGCAGCCCCACGGGCTGTGGGGCCACGCGAGCGGCTGCCAAAGAGCTTTCCAACGAGGCACGGCTTTCCCTCCTGGCTCTTCGGGCGTGGGAGCTGTGGCCAGAGCCGCGGCCCTACCGGAAAATGCTTCGGGGGCTGGCGCGGCGGCGCCACGTGGGCGCCGGTGGCGCCGAGGCTGACGGCCGCCGCAAAGCCCGCAGCCCCACGGGCTGTGGGGCCACGCGAGCGGCTGCCAAAGAGCTTTCCAACGAGGCACGGCTTTCCCTCCTGGCTCTTCGGGCGTGGGAGATGTGGCCAGAGCCGCGGCCCTACCGGAAAATGCTTCGGGGGCTAGCGCGGCGGCGCCAGGTGGGCGCCGGTGGCGCCGAGGCTGACGGCCGCCGCAAAGCCCGCAGCCCCACGGGCTGTGGGGCCACGCGAGCGGCTGCCAAAGAGCTTTCCAACGAGGCACGGCTTTCCCTCCTGGCTCTTCGGGCGTGGGAGCTGTGGCCAGAGCCGCGGCCCTACCGGAAAATGCTTCGGGGGCTGGCGCGGCGGCGCCAGGTGGGCGCCGGTGGCGCCGAGGCTGACGGCCGCCGCAAAGCCCGCAGCCCCACGGGCTGTGGGGCCACGCGAGCGGCTGCCAAAGAGCTTTCCAACGAGTCACGGCTTTCCCTCCTGGCTCTTCGGGCGTGGGAGCTGTGGCCAGAGACGCGGCCCTACCGGAAAATGCTTCGGGGGCTAGCGCGGCGGCGCCAGGTGGGCGCCGGTGGCGCCGAGGCTGATGGCCGCCGCAAAGCCCGCAGCCCCACGGGCTGTGGGGCCACGCGAGCGGCTGCCAAAGAGCTTTCCAACGAGGCACGGCTTTCCCTCCTGGCTCTTCGGGCGTGGGAGCTGTGGCCAGAGACGCGGCCCTACCGGAAAATGCTTCGGGGGCTGGCGCGGCGGCGCCACGTGGGCGCCGGTGGCGCCGAGGCTGACGGCCGCCGCAAAGCCCGCAGCCCCACGGGCTGTGGGGCCACGCGAGCGGCTTCCAAAGAGCTTTCCAACAAGGCACAGCTTTCCCTCCTGGCTCTTCGGGCGTGGGAGCTGTGGCCAGAGATGCGGCCCTACCGGAAAATGCTTCGCAGGCTGGCGCGGCGGTGCTACGTAGGCGCCGGTGGCGCCGAGGCTGACGGCTGACAGAAAGCCCGCAGCCCCACGGGCTGTGGGGCCACGCGAGCGGCTGCCAAAGAGCTTTCCAACGAGGCACGGCTTTCCCTCCTGGCTCTTCGGGCGTGGGAGCTGTGGCCAGAGCCGCAGCCCTACCGGAAAATGCTTCGCAGGCTGGCGCGGCGGCGCCAGGTGGGCGCCGGTGGCGCCGAGGCTGACGGCCGCCGCAAAGCCCGCAGCCCCACGGGCTGTGGGGCCACGTGAGCGGCTGCCAAAGAGCTTTCCAACGAGGCATGGCTTTCCCTCCTCGCTCTTCGGGCGTGGGAGCTGTGGCCAGAGACGCGGCCCTACCGGAAAATGCTTCGGGGGCTGGCGCGGCGGCAGCAGGTGGGCCCCGGTGGCGCCGAGGCTGACGGCCACCGCAAAGCCCGCAGCCCCACGGAGTGTGGGGCCACGCGAGCGGCTGCCAAAGGGCTTTCCAACAAGGCACGGCTTTCCCTCCTGGCTCTTCGGGCGTGGGACCTGTGGCCAGAGACGCGGCCCTACCGGAAAATGATTTTGGGGCTGTCATGGCGGCGCCAGGTGGGCGCCGGTGGCGCCGAGGCTGACGGCCACCGCAAAGCCCGCAGCCCCACGGGCTGTGGGGCCACGCGAGCGGCTGCCAAAGAGCTTTCCAACGAGGCACGGCTTTCCCTCCTGGCTCTTCGGGCGTGGGACCTGTGGCCAGAGATGCGGCCCTACCGGAAAATGCTTCGGGGGCTGGCGCGGCGGCGCCAGGTGGGCGCCGGTGGCGCCGAGGCTGACGGCCGCCACAAAGCCCGCAGCCCCACGGGCTGTGGGGCCACGCGAGCGGCTGCCAAAGAGCTTTCCAACGAGGCACGGCTTTCCCTCCTGGCTCTTCGGGCGTGGGAGCTGTGGCCAGAGACGCGGCCCTACCGGAAAATGCTTCGGGGGCTGGCGCGGCGGCGCCAGGTGGGCGCCGGTGGCGCCGAGACTGACGGCCGCCGCAAAGCCCGCAGCCCCACGGGCTGTGGGGCCACGCGAGCGGCTGCCAAAGAGCTTTCCAATGAGGCACGGCTTTCCCTCCTGGCTCTTCGGGCGTGGGAGCTGTGGCCAGAGCCGCGGCCCTACCGGAAAATGCTTCGGGGGCTGGCGCGGCGGCGCCAGGTGGGCGCCGGTGGCGCCGAGGCTGATGGCCGCCGCAAAGCCCGCAGCCCCACGGGGTGTGGGGCCACGCGAGCGGCTTCCAAAGAGCTTTCCAACGAGGCACGGCTTTCCCTCCTGGCTCTTCGGGCGTGGGAGCTGTGGCCAGAGACGCGGCCCTACCGGAAAATGCTTCGGGGGCTGGCGCGGCGGCGCCAGGTGGGCGCCGGTGGCGCCGAGGCTGACGGCCGCCGCAAAGCCCGCAGCCCCACGGGCTGTGGGGCCACGCGAGCGGCTGCCAAAGAGCTTTCCAACGAGGCACGGCTTTCCCTCCTGGCTCTTCGGGCGTGGGAGCTGTGGCCAGAGCCGCGGCCCTACCGGAAAATGGTTCGCAGGCTGGCGTGGCGGCGCCAGGTGGGCGCCGGTGGCGCCGAGGCTGACGGCCGCCGCAAAGCCCGCAGCCCCACGGGCTGTGGGGCCACGCGAGCGGCTGCCAAAGAGCTTTCCAACGAGGCACGGCTTTCCCTCCTGGCTCTTCGGGCGTGGGAGCTGTGGCCAGAGCCGCGGCCCTACCGGAAAATGCTTCGGGGGCTGGCGCGGCGGCGCCAGGTGGGCGCCGGTGGCGCCGAGGCTGACGGCCGCCGCAAAGCCCGCAGCCCCACGGGCTGTGGGGCCACGCGAGCGGCTGCCAAAGAGCTTTCCAACGAGGCACGGCTTTCCCTCCTGGATCTTCGGGTGTGGGAGCTGTGGCCAGAGCCGCGGCCCTACCGGAAAATGCTTCGGGGGCTGGCGCGGCGGCGCCAGGTGGGCGCCGGTGGCGCCAAGGCTGATGGCCGCCGCAAAGCCCGCAGCCCCACGGGGTGTGGGGCCACGCGAGCGGCTTCCAAAGAGCTTTCCAACGAGGCACGGCTTTCCCTCCTGGCTCTTCGGGCGTGGGAGCTGTGGCCAGAGCCGCGGCCCTACCGGAAAATGCTTCGCAGGCTGGCGCGGCGGCACCAGGTGGGCTCCGGTGGCGCCGAGGCTGACGGCCGCCGCAAAGCCCGCAGCCCCACGGGCTGTGGGGCCACGCGAGCGGCTGCCAAAGAGCTTTCCAAGGAGGCACGGCTTTCCCTCCTGGCTCTTCGGGCGTGGGAGCTGTGGCCAGAGCCGCGGCCCTACCGGAAAATGCTTCGCAGGCTGGCGCGGCGGCGCCAGGTGGGCGCCGGTGGCGCCGAGGCTGACGGCCGCCGCAAAGCCCGCAGCCCCACGGGCTGTGGGGCCACGCGAGCGGCTGCCAAAGAGCTTTCCAACGAGGCACGGCTTTCCCTCCTCGCTCTTCGGGCGTGGGAGCTGTGGCCAGAGCCGCGGCCCTACCGGAAAATGCTTCGGGGGCTAGCGCGGCGGCGCCAGGTGGGCGCCGGTGGCGCCGAGGCTGACGGCCGCCGCAAAGCCCGCAGCCCCACGGGCTGTGGGGCCACGCGAGCGGCTGCCAAAGAGCTTTCCAACGAGGCACGGCTTTCCCTCCTGGCTCTTCGGGCGTGGGAGCTGTGGCCAGAGACGCGGCCCTACCGGAAAATGCTTCGGGGGCTGGCGCGGCGGCGCCAGGTGGGCGCCAGTGGCGCCGAGGCTGACGGCTGCAGCAAAGCCCGCAGCCCCACGGGCTGTGGGGCCACGCGAGCGGCTGCCAAAGAGCTTTCCAACGAGGCACGGCTTTCCCTCCTGGCTCTTCGGGCGTGGGAGCTGTGGCCAGAGCCGCGGCCCTACCGGAAAATGCTTCGGGGGCTGGCGCGGCGGCGCCAGGTGGGCGCCGGTGGCGCCGAGGCTGATGGCGGCCGCAAAGCCCACAGCCCCACGGGCTGTGGGGCCACGTGAGCGGCTGCCAAAGAGCTTTCCAACGAGGCACAGCTTTCCCTCCTGGCTCTTCGGGCGTGGGAGCTGTGGCCAGAGCCGCGGCCCTACCGGAAAATGCTTCGGGGGCTGGCGCGGCGGCACCAGGTGGGCGCCGGTGGCGCCGAGGCTGACGGCCGCCGCAAAGCCCGCAGCCCCACGGGCTGTGGGGCCACGCGAGCGGCTGCCAAAGGGCTTTCCAACAAGGCACGGCTTTCCCTCCTGGCTCTTCGGGCGTGGGAGCTGTGGCCAGAGCCGCGGCCCTACCGGAAAATGCTTCGCAGGCTGGCGCGGCGGTGCTACGTAGGCGCCGGTGGCGCCTAGGCTGACGGCTGACAGAAAGCCCGCAGCCCCACGGGCTGTGGGGCCACGCGAGCGGCTGCCAAAGTGCTTTCCAACGAGGCACGGCTTTCCCTCCTGGCTCTTCGGGCGTGGGAGCTGTGGCCAGAGACGCGGACCTACCGGAAAATGCTTCGGGGGCTGGCGCGGCGGCGCCACATAGGTGCCGGTGGCGCCAAGGCTGACGGCCGCCAGAAAGCCCGCAGCCCCACGGGCTGTGGGGCCACGCGAGCGGCTGCCAAAGAGCTTTCCAACGAGGCACGGCTTTCCCTCCTGGCTCTTCGGGCGTGGGAGCTGTGGCCAGAGCCGCGGCCCTACCGGAAAATGCTTTTGGGGCTGTCGTGGCGGCACCAGGTGGGCGCCGGTGGCGCCGAGGCTGACGGCCGCCGCAAAGCCTGCAGCCCCACGGGCTGTGGGGCCACGCAAGCGGCTGCCAAAGAGCTTTGCAACGAGGCACGGCTTTCCCTCCTGGCTCTTCGGGCGTGGGAGCTGTGGCCAGAGCCGCGGCCCTACCGGAAAATGCTTCGCGGGCTGGCGCGGCGGCGACACATAGGTGCCGGTGGCGCCAAGGCTGACGGCCGCCGCAAACCCCGCAGCCCCACGGGCTGTGGGGCCACGCGAGCGGCTGCCAAAGTGCTTTCCAACGAGGCACGGCTTTCCCTCCTGGCTCTTCGGGCGTGGGAGCTGTGGCCAGAGCCGCGGCCCTACCGGAAAATGCTTCGCGGGCTGGCGCGGCGGTGCCACGTGGGCGCCGGTGGCGCCAAGGCTGACGGCCGCCGCAAAGCCCGCAGCCCCACGGGCTGTGGGGCCACGCGAGCGGCTGCCAAAGAGCTTTCCAACGAGGCACGGCTTTCCGTCCTGGCTCTTCGGGCATGGGAGCTGTGGCCAGAGCCGCGGCCCTACCGGAAAATGCTTCGCAGGCTGGCGCGGCGGCACCACGTGGGCGCCGGTGGTACCGAGGCTGACGGCCGCCGCAAAGCCCGCAGCCCCACGGGCTGTGGGGCCACGCGAGCGGCTTCCAAAGAGCTTTCCAACGAGGCACGGCTTTCCGTCCTGGCTCTTCGGGCGTGGGAGCTGCGGCCAGAGATGCGGCCCTACCGGAAAATGCTTCGGGGGCTGGCGCAGCGGCACCAGGTGGGCGCCGGTGGCGCCGAGGCTGACGGCCGCCGCAAAGCCCGCAGCCCCACGGGCTGTGGGGCCACGCGAGCGGCTGCCAAAGAGCTTTCCAACGAGGCACGGCTTTCCCTCCTGGCTCTTCGGGCGTGGGAGCTGTGGCCAGAGCCGCGGCCCTACCGGAAAATGCTTCGGGGGCTGGCGCGGCGGCGCCAGGTGGGCGCCGGTGGCGCCGAGGCTGACGGCCGCAGCAAAGCCCGCAGCCCCACGGGCTGTGGGGCCACGCGAGCGGCTGCCAAAGAGCTTTCCAACGAGGCACGGCTTTCCCTCCTGGCTCTTCGGGCGTGGGAGCTGTGGCCAGAGCCGTGGCCCTACCGGAAAATGCTTCGGGGGCTGGCGCGGCGGCGCCAGGTGGGCGCCGGTGGCGCCGAGGCTGACGGCCGCCGCAAAGCACGCAGCCCCACGGGCTGTGGGGCCACGCGAGCGGCTGCCAAAGAGCTTTCCAACGAGGCACGGCTTTCCCTCCTGGCTCTTCGGGCGTGGGAGCGGTGGCCAGAGACGCAGCCCTACCGGAAAATGCTTCGCAGGCTGGCGCGGCGGCGCCACATAGGTGCCGGTGGCACCAAGCCTGACGGCTGCCGCAAAGCCCGCAGCCCCACGGGCTGTGGGGCCACGCGAGCGGCTGCCAAAGAGCTTTCCAACGAGGCACGGCTTTCCCTCCTGGCTCTTCGGGCGTGGGAGCTGTGGCCAGAGCCGCGGCCCTACTGGAAAATGCTTCGGGGGCTGGCGCGGCGGCGCCAGGTGGGCGCCGGTGGCGCCGAGGCTGACGGCCGCCGGAAAGCCCGCAGCCCCATGGGCTGTGGGGCCACGCAAGCGGCTGCCAAAGTGCTTTCCAACGAGGCACGGCTTTCCCTCCTGGCTCTTCGGGCGTGGGAGCTGTGGCCAGAGCCGCGGCCCTACCGGAAAATGCTTCGGGGGCTGGCGCGGCGGTGCCAGGTGGGCGCCGGTGGCGCCAAGGCTGACGGCCGCCGCAAAGCCCGCAGCCCCACGGGCTGTGGGGCCACGCGAGCGGCTGCCAAAGAGCTTTCCAACGAGGCACGGCTTTCCCTCCTGGCTCTTCGGGCGTGGGAGCTGTGGCCAGAGCCGCGGCCCTACTGGAAAATGCTTCGGGGGCTGGCGCAGCGGCGCCACGTGGGCGCCGGTGGCGCCGAGGCTGACGGCCGCCGGAAAGCCCGCAGCCCCACGGGCTGTGGGGCCACGCGAGCGGCTGCCAAAGTGCTTTCCAACGAGGCACGGCTTTCCCTCCTGGCTCTTCGGGCGTGGGAGCTGTGGCCAGAGCCGCGGCCCTACCGGAAAATGCTTCGGGGGCTGGCGCGGCGGTGCCAGGTGGGCGCCGGTGGTACCGAGGCTGACGGCCGCCGCAAAGCCCGCAGCCCCACGGGCTGTGGGGCCACGCGAGCGGCTTCGAAAGAGCTTTCCAACGAGGCACGGCTTTCCCTCCTGGCTCTTCGGGCGTGGGAGCTGTGGCCAGAGACGCGGCCCTACCGGAAAATGCTTCGGGGGCTGGCGCGGCGGCGCCAGGTGGGCGCCGGTGGCGCCGAGGCTGACGGCCGCCGCAAAGCCCGCAGCCCCACGGGCTGTGGGGCCACGCGAGCGGCTGCCAAAGAGCTTTCCAACGAGGCACGGCTTTCCCTCCTGGCTCTTCGGGCGTGGGAGCTGTGGCCAGAGATGCGGCCCTACCGGAAAATGCTTCGGGGGCTGGCGCGGCGACGCCAGGTGGGCGCCGGTGGCGCCGAGCCAGACGGCCGCCGCAAAGCCCGCAGCCCCACGGGCTGTGGGGCCACGCGAGCGGCTGCCAAAGAGCTTTCCAACGAGGCACGGCTTTCCCTCCTGGCTCTTCGGGCGTGGGAGCTGTGGCCAGAGACGCGGCCCTACCGGAAAATGCTTCGGGGGCTGGCGCGGCGGCGCCAGGTGGGCGCCGGTGGCGCCGAGGCTGATGGCCGCCACAAAGCCCGCAGCCCCACGGGCTGTGGGGCCACGCGAGCGGCTGCCAAAGAGCTTTCCAACGAGGCACGGCTTTCCCTCCTGGCTCTTCGGGCGTGGGAGCTGTGGCCAGAGACGCGGCCCTACCGGAAAATGCTTCGGGGGCTGTCGTGGCGGCGCCAGGTGGGCGCCGGTGGCGCCGAGGCTGACGGCCGCCGCAAAACCCGCAGCCCCACGGGCTGTGGGGCCACGCGAGCGGCTGCCAAAGAGCTTTCCAACGAGGCACGGCTTTCCCTCCTGGCTCTTCGGGCGTGGGAGCTGTGGCCAGAGACGCGGCCCTACCGGAAAATGCTTCGGGGGCGGGCTCGGCAGCGCCAGGTGGGCGTCGGTGGCGCCGAGGCTGACGGCCGCCGCAAAGCCCGCAGCCCCACGGGCTGTGGGGCCACGCGAGCGGCTGCCAAAGAGCTTTCCAACGAGGCACGGCTTTCCCTCCTGGCTCTTCGGGCGTGGGAGCTGTGGCCAGAGCCGCGGACCTACCGGAAAATGCTTCGGGGGCTGGCGCGGCAGCGCCAGGTGGGCGCCGGTGGCGCCGAGGCTGACGGCCGCCGCAAAGCTCGCAGCCCCACGGAGTGTTGGGCCACGCGAGCGGCTGCCAAAGAGCTTTCCAACGAGGCACAGCTTTCCCTCCTGGCTCTTCGGGCGTGGGAGCTGTGGCCAGAGACGCGGCCCTACCGGAAAATGCTTCGCGGGCTGGCGCGGCGGCGCCAGGTGGGCGCCGGTGGCGCCGAGGCTGATGGCCGCCGCAAAGCCCGCAGCCCCACGGGCTGTGGGGCCACGCGAGCGGCTGCCAAAGAGCTTTCCAACGAGGCACGGCTTTCCCTCCTGGCTCTTCGGGCGTGGGAGCTGTGGCCAGAGCCGCGGCCCTACCGGAAAATGCTTCGGGGGCTGGCGCGGCGGCGCCAGGTGGGCGCCGGTGGCGCCGAGGCTGATGGCCGCCACAAAGCCCGCAGCCCCACGGGCTGTGGGGCCACGCGAGCGGCTGCCAAAGAGCTTTCCAACGAGGCACGGCTTTCCCTCCTGGCTCTTCGGGCGTGGGAGCTGTGGCCAGAGACGCGGCCCTACCGGAAAATGCTTCGGGGGCTGTCGTGGCGGCGCCAGGTGGGCGCCGGTGGCGCCGAGGCTGACGGCCGCCGCAAAACCCGCAGCCCCACGGGCTGTGGGGCCACGCGAGCGGCTGCCAAAGAGCTTTCCAACGAGGCACGGCTTTCCCTCCTGGCTCTTCGGGTGTGGGAGCTGTGGCCAGAGACGCGGCCCTACCGGAAAATGCTTCGGGGGCGGGCTCGGCAGCGCCAGGTGGGCGTCGGTGGCGCCGAGGCTGACGGCCGCCGCAAAGCCCGCAGCCCCACGGGCTGTGGGGCCACGCGAGCGGCTGCCAAAGAGCTTTCCAACGAGGCACGGCTTTCCCTCCTGGCTCTTCGGGCGTGGGAGCTGTGGCCAGAGCCGCGGCCGTACCGGAAAATGCTTCGGGGGCTGGCGCGGCAGCGCCAGGTGGGCGCCGGTGGCGCCGAGGCTGACGGCCGCCGCAAAGCTCGCAGCCCCACGGAGTGTGGGGCCACGCAAGCGGCTGCCAAAGAGCTTTCCAACGAGGCACGGCTTTCCCTCCTGGCTCTTCGGGCGTGGGAGCTGTGGCCAGAGACGCGGCCCTACCGGAAAATGCTTCGCGGGCTGGCGCGGCGGCGCCAGGTGGGCGCCGGTGGCGCCGAGGCTGATGGCCGCCGCAAAGCCCGCAGCCCCACGGGCTGTGGGGCCACGCGAGCGGCTGCCAAAGAGCTTTCCAACGAGGCACGGCTTTCCCTCCTGGCTCTTCGGGCGTGGGAGCTGTGGCCAGAGCCGCGGCCCTACCGGAAAATGCTTCGGGGGCTGGCGCGGCGGCGCCAGGTGGGCGCCGGTGGCGCCGAGGCTGACGGCCGCCACAAAGCCCGCAGCCCCACGGAGTGTGGGGCCACGCGAGCGGCTGCCAAAGAGCTTTCCAACGAGGCACGGCTTTCCCTCCTGGCTCTTCGGGCGTGGGAGCTGTGGCCAGAGACGCGGCCCTAACGGAAAATGCTTCGGGGGCTGGCGCGGCGGCGCCACGTGGGCACCGGTGGCGCCGAGGCTGACGGCCGCCGGAAAGCCCGCAGCCCCACGGGCTGTGGGGCCACGCGAGCGGCTGCCAAAGAGCTTTCCAACGAGGCACGGCTTTCCCTCCTGGCTCTTCGGGCGTGGGAGCTGTGGCCAGAGACGCGGCCCTACCGGAAAATGCTTCGCAGGCTGGCGCGGCGGCACCACGTGGGCGCCGGTGGTACCGAGGCTGACGGCCGCCGCAAAGCCCGCAGCCCCACGGGCTGTGGGGCCACGCGAGCGGCTTCCAAAGAGCTTTCCAACGAGGCACGGCTTTCCCTCCTGGCTCTTCGGGCGTGGGAGCTGTGGCCAGAGCCGCGGCCCTACCGGAAAATGCTTCGGGGGCTGGTGCGGCGGCGCCAGGTGGGCGCTGGTGGCGCCGAGGCTGACGGCCACCGCAAAGCCCGCAGCCCCACGGGCTGTGGGGCCACGCGAGCGGCTGCCAAAGAGCTTTCCAACGAGGCACGGCTTTCCCTCCTGGCTCTTCGGGCGTGGGAGCTGTGGCCAGAGCCGCGGCCCTACCGGAAAATGCTTCGGCGGCTGGCGCGGCGGCGCCAGGTGGGCGCCAGTGGCGCCGAGGCTGACGGCCGCCACAAAGCCCGCAGCCCCACGGGCTGTGGGGCCACGCGAGCGGCTGCCAAAGAGCTTTCCAACGAGGCACGGCTTTCCCTCCTGGCTCTTCGGGCGTGGGAGCTGTGGCCAGAGCCGCGGCCCTACCGGAAAATGCTTCGGGGGCTGTCGTGGCGGCGCCAGGTGGGCGCCGGTGGCGCCGAGGCTGACGGCCGCCGCAAAACCCGCAGCCCCACGGGCTGTGGGGCCACGCGAGCGGCTGCCAAAGAGCTTTCCAACGAGGCACGGCTTTCCCTCCTGGCTCTTCGGGCGTGGGAGCTGTGGCCAGAGCCGCGGCCCTACCGGAAAATGCTTCGCAGGCTCGCTCGGCGGCGCCAGGTGGGCGCCGGTGGCGCCGAGGCTGACGGCCGCCGCAAAGCCCGCAGCCCCACGGGCTGTGGGGCCACGCGAGCGGCTGCCAAAGAGCTTTCCAACGAGGCACGGCTTTCCCTCCTGGCTCTTCGGGCGTGGGAGCTGTGGCCAGAGACGCGGCCCTACCGGAAAATGCTTCGGGGGCTGGCGCGGCGGCGCCAGGTGGGCGCCGGTGGCGCCGAGGCTGACGGCCGCCGCAAAGCCCGCAGCCCCACGGGCTGTGGGGCCACGCGAGCGGCTGCCAAAGAGCTTTCCAACGAGGCACGGCTTTCCCTCCTGGCTCTTCGGGCGTGGGAGCTGTGGCCAGAGCCGCGGCCCTACCGGAAAATGCTTCGCAGGCTGGCGCGGCGGCACCAGGTGGGCTCCGGTGGCGCCGAGGCTGACGGCCGCCGCAAAGCCCGCAGCCCCACGGGCTGTGGGGCCACGCGAGCGGCTGCCAAAGAGCTTTCCAACGAGGCACGGCTTTCCCTCCTGGCTCTTCGGGCGTGGGAGCTGTGGCCAGAGCCGCGGCCCTACCGGAAAATGCTTCGCAGGCTGGCGCGGCGGCGCCAGGTGGGCGCCGGTGGCGCCGAGGCTGACGGCCGCCGCAAAGCCCGCAGCCCCACGGGCTGTGGGGCCACGCGAGCGGCTGCCAAAGAGCTTTCCAACGAGGCACGGCTTTCCCTCCTCGCTCTTCGGGCGTGGGAGCTGTGGCCAGAGCCGCGGCCCTACCGGAAAATGCTTCGGGGGCTAGCGCGGCGGCGCCAGGTGGGCGCCGGTGGCGCCGAGGCTGACGGCCGCCGCAAAGCCCGCAGCCCCACGGGCTGTGGGGCCACGCGAGCGGCTGCCAAAGAGCTTTCCAACGAGGCACGGCTTTCCCTCCTGGCTCTTCGGGCGTGGGAGCTGTGGCCAGAGCCGCGGCCCTACCGGAAAATGCTTCGGGGGCTGGCGCGGCGGCGCCAGGTGGGCACCGGTGGCGCCGAGGCTGATGGCGGCCGCAAAGCCCACAGCCCCACGGGCTGTGGGGCCACGTGAGCGGCTGCCAAAGAGCTTTCCAACGAGGCACAGCTTTCCCTCCTGGCTCTTCGGGCGTGGGAGCTGTGGCCAGAGCCGCGGCCCTACCGGAAAATGCTTCGGGGGCTGGCGCGGCGGCACCAGGTGGGCGCCGGTGGCGCCGAGGCTGACGGCCGCCGCAAAGCCCGCAGCCCCACGGGCTGTGGGGCCACGCGAGCGGCTGCCAAAGGGCTTTCCAACAAGGCACGGCTTTCCCTCCTGGCTCTTCGGGCATGGGAGCGGTGGCCAGAGATGCGGCCCTACCGGAAAATGCTTCGCAGGCTGGCTCGGCGGCGCCAGGTGGGCGCCGGTGGCGCCTAGGCTGACGGCTGACAGAAAGCCCGCAGCCCCACGGGCTGTGGGGCCACGCGAGCGGCTGCCAAAGAGCTTTCCAACGAGGCACGGCTTTCCCTCCTGGCTCTTCGGGCGTGGGAGCTGTGGCCAGAGACGCGGACCTACCGGAAAATGCTTCGCAGGCTAGCGCGGCGGCGCCACATAGGTGCCGGTGGTGCCAAGGCTGACGGCCGCCGGAAAGCCCGCAGCCCCACGGGCTGTGGGGCCACGCGAGCGGCTGCCAAAGAGCTTTCCAACGAAGCACGGCTTTCCCTCCTGGCTCTTCGGGCGTGGGAGCTGTGGCCAGAGCCGCGGCCAGAGCCGCGGCCCTACCGGAAAATGCTTTTGGGGCTGTCGTGGCGGCACCAGGTGGGCGCCGGTGGCGCCGAGGCTGACGGCCGCCGCAAAGCCTGCAGCCCCACGGGCTGTGGGGCCACGCAAGCGGCTGCCAAAGAGCTTTCCAACGAGGCACGGCTTTCCCTCCTGGCTCTTCGGGCGTGGGAGCTGTGGCCACAGCCGCGGCCCTACCGGAAAATGCTTCGGGGGCTGGCGCGGCGGCACCAGGTGGGCGCCGGTGGCGCCGAGGCTGACGGCCGCCGCAAAGCCCGCAGCCCCACGGGCTGTGGGGCCACGCGAGCGGCTGCCAAAGGGCTTTCCAACAAGGCACGGCTTTCCCTCCTGGCTCTTCGGGCATGGGAGCGGTGGCCAGAGATGCGGCCCTACCGGAAAATGCTTCGCAGGCTGGCGCGGCGGCGCCACATAGGTGCCGGTGGCGCCAAGGCTGACGGCCGCCGCAAAGCCCGCAGCCCCACGGGCTGTGGGGCCACGCGAGCGGCTGCCAAAGTGCTTTCCAACGAGGCACGGCTTTCCCTCCTGGCTCTTCGGGCGTGGGAGCTGTGGCCAGAGCCGCGGCCCTACCGGAAAATGCTTCGCAGACTGGCGCGGCGGCACCACGTGGGCGCCGGTGGTACCGAGGCTGACGGCCGCCGCAAAGCCCGCAGCCCCACGGGCTGTGGGGCCACGCGAGCGGCTTCCAAAGAGCTTTCCAACGAGGCACGGCTTTCCCTCCTGGCTCTTCGGGCGTGGGAGCTGTGGCCAGAGACGCGGCCCTACCGGAAAATGCTTCGGGGGCTGGCGCAGCGGCGCCAGGTGGGCGCCGGTGGCGCCGAGGCTGACGGCCGCCGCAAAGCCCGCAGCCCCACGGGCTGTGGGGCCACGCGAGCGGCTGCCAAAGAGCTTTCCAACGAGGCACGGCTTTCCCTCCTGGCTCTTCGGGCGTGGGAGCTGTGGCCAGAGCCGCGGTCCTACCGGAAAATGCTTCGGGGGCTGGCGCGGCGGCGCCAGGTGGGCGCCGGTGGCGCCGAGGCTGACGGCCGCAGCAAAGCCCGCAGCCCCACGGGCTGTGGGGCCACGCGAGCGGCTGCCAAAGAGCTTTCCAACGAGGCACGGCTTTCCCTCCTGGCTCTTCGGGCGTGGGAGCTGTGGCCAGAGACGCGGCCCTACCGGAAAATGCTTCGGGGGCTGGCGCGGCGGCGCCAGGTGGGCGCCGGTGGCGCCGAGGCTGACGGCCGCCGCAAAGCACGCAGCCCCACGGGCTGTGGGGCCACGCGAGCGGCTGCCAAAGAGCTTTCCAACGAGGCACGGCTTTCCCTCCTGGCTCTTCGGGCGTGGGAGCGGTGGCCAGAGACGCAGCCCTACCGGAAAATGCTTCGCAGGCTGGCGCGGCGGCGCCACATAGGTGCCGGTGGCACCAAGCCTGACGGCTGCCGCAAAGCCCGCAGCCCCACGGGCTGTGGGGCCACGCGAGCGGCTGCCAAAGAGCTTTCCAACGAGGCACGGCTTTCCCTCCTGGCTCTTCGGGCGTGGGAGCTGTGGCCAGAGCCGCGGCCCTACTGGAAAATGCTTCGGGGGCTGGCGCGGCGGCGCCAGGTGGGCGCCGGTGGCGCCGAGGCTGACGGCCGCCGGAAAGCCCGCAGCCCCATGGGCTGTGGGGCCACGCGAGCGGCTGCCAAAGTGCTTTCCAACGAGGCACGGCTTTCCCTCCTGGCTCTTCGGGCGTGGGAGCTGTGGCCAGAGCCGCGGCCCTACCGGAAAATGCTTCGGGGGCTGGCGCGGCGGTGCCAGGTGGGCGCCGGTGGCGCCAAGGCTGACGGCCGCCGCAAAGCCCGCAGCACCACGGGCTGTGGGGCCACGCGAGCGGCTGCCAAAGAGCTTTCCAACGAGGCACGGCTTTCCCTCCTGGCTCTTCGGGCGTGGGAGCTGTGGCCAGAGCCGCGGCCCTACCGGAAAATGCTTCGGGGGCTGGCGCAGCGGCGCCAGGTGGGCGCCGGTGGCGCCGAGGCTGACGGCCGCCGGAAAGCCCGCAGCCCCACGGGCTGTGGGGCCACGCGAGCGGCTGCCAAAGTGCTTTCCAACGAGGCACGGCTTTCCCTCCTGGCTCTTCGGGCGTGGGAGCTGTGGCCAGAGCCGCGGCCCTACCGGAAAATGCTTCGGGGGCTGGCGCGGCGGTGCCAGGTGGGCGCCGGTGGCGCAAAGGCTGACGGCCGCCGCAAAGCCTGCAGCCCCACGGGCTGTGGGGCCACGCGAGCGGCTGCCAAAGAGCTTTCCAACGAGGCACGGCTTTCCATCCTGGCTCTTCGGGCGTGGGAGCTGTGGCCAGAGACGCGGCCCTACCGGAAAATGCTTCGCAGGCTGGCGCGGCGGCACCACGTGGGCGCCGGTGGTACCGAGGCTGACGGCCGCCGGAAAGCCCGCAGCCCCACGGGCTGTGGGGCCACGCGAGCGGCTGCCAAAGTGCTTTCCAACGAGGCACGGCTTTCCCTCCTGGCTCTTCGGGCGTGGGAGCTGTGGCCAGAGCCGCGGCCCTACCGGAAAATGCTTCGGGGGCTGGCGCGGCGGTGCCAGGTGGGCGCCGGTGGCGCCAAGGCTGACGGCCGCCGCAAAGCCCGCAGCCCCACGGGCTGTGGGGCCACGCGAGCGGCTGCCAAAGAGCTTTCCAACGAGGCACGGCTTTCCCTCCTGGCTCTTCGGGCGTGGGAGCTGTGGCCAGAGCCGCGGCCCTACCGGAAAATGCTTCGCAGGCTGGCGCGGCGGCACCACGTTGGCGCCGGTGGTACCGAGGCTGACGGCCGCCGGAAAGCCCGCAGCCCCACGGGCTGTGGGGCCACGCGAGCGGCTGCCAAAGAGCTTTCCAACGAGGCACGGCTTTCCCTCCTGGCTCTTCGGGCGTGGGAGCTGTGGCCAGAGCCGCGGCCCTACCGGAAAATGCTTCGGGGGCTGGCGCGGCGGCGCCAGGTGGGCGCCGGTGGCGCCGAGGCTGACGGCCGCCGCAAAGCCCGCAGCCCCACGGGCTGTGGGGCCACGCGAGCGGCTGCCAAAGAGCTTTCCAACGAGGCACGGCTTTCCCTCCTGGCTCTTCGGGCGTGGGAGCTGTGGCCAGAGATGCGGCCCTACCGGAAAATGCTTCGGGGGCTGGCGCGGCGACGCCAGGTGGGCGCCGGTGGCGCCGAGCCAGACGGCCGCCGCAAAGCCCGCAGCCCCACGGGCTGTGGGGCCACGCGAGCGGCTGCCAAAGAGCTTTCCAACGAGGCACGGCTTTCCCTCCTGGCTCTTCGGGCGTGGGAGCTGTGGCCAGAGACGCGGCCCTACCGGAAAATGCTTCGGGGGCTGTCGTGGCGGCGCCAGGTGGGCGCCGGTGGCGCCGAGGCTGACGGCCGCCGCAAAACCCGCAGCCCCACGGGCTGTGGGGCCACGCGAGCGGCTGCCAAAGAGCTTTCCAACGAGGCACGGCTTTCCCTCCTGGCTCTTCGGGCGTGGGAGCTGTGGCCAGAGATGCGGCCCTACCGGAAAATGCTTCGGGGGCGGGCTCGGCAGCGCCAGGTGGGCGTCGGTAGCGCCGAGGCTGACGGCCGCCGCAAAGCCCGCAGCCCCACGGGCTGTGGGGCCACGCGAGCGGCTGCCAAAGAGCTTTCCAACGAGGCACGGCTTTCCCTCCTGGCTCTTCGGGCGTGGGAGCTGTGGCCAGAGCCGCGGCCCTACCGGAAAATGCTTCGGGGGCTGGCGCGGCGGCGCCAGGTGGGCGCCGGTGGCGCCGAGGCTGACGGCCGCCACAAAGCCCGCAGCCCCACGGAGTGTGGGGCCACGCGAGCGGCTGCCAAAGAGCTTTCCAACGAGGCACGGCTTTCCCTCCTGGCTCTTCGGGCGTGGGAGCTGTGGCCAGAGCCGCGGCCCTACCGGAAAATGCTTCGCAGGCTGGCGCGGCGGCGCCACGTGGGCACCGGTGGCGCCGAGGCTGACGGCCGCCGGAAAGCCCGCAGCCCCACGGGCTGTGGGGCCACGCGAGCGGCTGCCAAAGAGCTTTCCAACGAGGCACGGCTTTCCCTCCTGGCTCTTCGGGCGTGGGAGCTGTGGCCAGAGCCGCGGCCCTACCGGAAAATGCTTCGCAGGCTGGCGCGGCGGCACCACGTGGGCGCCGGTGGTACTGAGGCTGACGGCCGCCGCAAAGCCCGCAGCCCCACGGGCTGTGGGGCCACGCGAGCGGCTGCCAAAGAGCTTTCCAACGAGGCACGGCTTTCCCTCCTGGCTCTTCGGGCGTGGGAGCTGTGGCCAGAGCCGCGGCCCTACCGGAAAATGCTTCGGGGGCTGGCGCGGCGGCGCCAGGTGGGCGCCGGTGGCGCCGAGGCTGACGCCCGCCGCAAAGCCCGCAGCCCCACGGGCTGTGGGGCCACGCGAGCGGCTGCCAAAGAGCTTTCCAACGAGGCACGGCTTTCCCTCCTGGCTCTTCGGGCGTGGGAGCTGTGGCCAGAGCCGCGGCCCTACCGGAAAATGCTTCGGGGGCTGGCGCGGCGGCGCCAGGTGGGCGCCGGTGGCGCCGAGGCTGACGGCCGCCACAAAGCCCGCAGCCCCACGGGCTGTGGGGCCACGCGAGCGGCTGCCAAAGAGCTTTCCAACGAGGCACGGCTTTCCCTCCTGGCTCTTCGGGCGTGGGAGCTGTGGCCAGAGCCGCGGCCCTACCGGAAAATGCTTCGGGGGCTGTCGTGGCGGCGCCAGGTGGGCGCCGGTGGCGCCGAGGCTGACGGCCGCCGCAAAACCCGCAGCCCCACGGGCTGTGGGGCCACGCGAGCGGCTGCCAAAGAGCTTTCCAACGAGGCACGGCTTTCCCTCCTGGCTCTTCAGGCGTGGGAGCTGTGGCCAGAGACGCGGCCCTACCGGAAAATGCTTCGGGGGCGGGCGCGGCAGCGCCAGGTGGGCGTCGGTGGCGCCGAGGCTGACGGCCGCCGGAAAGCCCGCAGCCCCACGGGCTGTGGGGCCACGCGAGCGGCTGCCAAAGAGCTTTCCAACGAGGCACGGCTTTCCCTCCTGGCTCTTCGGGCGTGGGAGCTGTGGCCAGAGACGCGGCCCTACCGGAAAATGCTTCGGGGGCTGGCGCGGCGGCGCCAGGTGGGCGCCGGTGGCGCCGAGGCTGACGGCCGCCACAAAGCCCGCAGCCCCACGGAGTGTGGGGCCACGCGAGCGGCTGCCAAAGAGCTTTCCAACGAGGCACGGCTTTCCCTCCTGGCTCTTCGGGCGTGGGAGCTGTGGCCAGAGACGCGGCCCTACCGGAAAATGCTTCGGGGGCTGGCGCGGCGGCGCCACGTGGGCGCCGGTGGCGCCGAGGCTGACGGCCGCCGGAAAGCCCGCAGCCCCACGGGCTGTGGGGCCACGCGAGCGGCTGCCAAAGAGCTTTCCAACGAGGCACGGCTTTCCCTCCTGGCTCTTCGGGCGTGGGAGCTGTGGCCAGAGCCGCGGCCCTACCGGAAAATGCTTCGGGGGCTGGCGCGGCGGCGCCAGGTGGGCGCCGGTGGCGCCAAGGCTGACGGCCGCCGCAAAGCCCGCAGCCCCACGGGCTGTGGGGCCACGCGAGCGGCTGCCAAAGAGCTTTCCAACGAGGCACGGCTTTCCCTCCTGGCTCTTCGGGCGTGGGAGCTGTGGCCAGAGCCGCGGCCCTACCGGAAAATGCTTCGGGGGCTGGCGCGGCGACGCCAGGTGGGTGCCAGTGGCGCCGAGGCTGATGGCCGCCGCAAAGCCCGCAGCCCCACGGGCTGTGGGGCCACGCGAGCGGCTGCCAAAGAGCTTTCCAACGAGGCACGGCTTTCCCTCCTGGCTCTTCGGGCGTGGGAGCTGTGGCCAGAGCCGCGGCCCTACCGGAAAATGCTTCGGGGGCTGGCGCGGCGGCGCCAGGTGGGCGCCGGTGGCGCCGAGGCTGACGGCCGCCATAAAGCCCGCAGCCCCACGGGCTGTGGGGCCACGCGAGCGGCTGCCAAAGAGCTTTCCAACGAGGCACGGCTTTCCCTCCTCGCTCTTCGGGCGTGGGAGCTGTGGCCAGAGCCGCGGCCCTACTGGAAAATGCTTCGGGGGCTGGCGCGGCGGCGCCACGTGGGCGCCGGTGGCGCCGAGGCTGACGGCCGCCACAAAGCCCGCAGCCCCACGGGCTGTGGGGCCACGAGAGCGGCTGCCAAAGTGCTTTCCAACGAGGCACGGCTTTCCCTCCTGGCTCTTCGGGCGTGGGAGCTGTGGCCAGAGACACGGCCCTACCGGAAAATGCTTCGCAGGCTGGCGCGGCGGCACCACGTGGGCGCCGGTGGTACCGAGGCTGACGGCCGCCGCAAAGCCCGCAGCCCCACGGAGTGTGGGGCCACGCGAGCAGCTGCCAAAGAGCTTTCCAACGAGGCACGGCTTTCCCTCCTGGCTCTTCGGGCGTGGGAGCTGTGGCCAGAGCCGCGGCCCTACTGGAAAATGCTTCGGGGGCTGGCACAGCGGCGCCACGTGGGCGCCGGTGGCGCCGAGGCTGACGGCCGCCGGAAAGCCCGCAGCCCCACGGGCTGTGGGGCCACGCGAGCGGCTGCCAAAGTGCTTTCCAACGAGGCACGGCTTTCCCTCCTGGCTCTTCGGGCGTGGGAGCTGTGGCCAGAGCCGCGGCCCTACCGGAAAATGCTTCGGGGGCTGGCGCGGCGGTGCCAGGTGGGCGCCGGTGGCGCCAAGGCTGACGGCCGCCGCAAAGCCCGCAGCCCCACGGGCTGTGGGGCCACGCGAGCGGCTGCCAAAGAGCTTTCCAACGAGGCACGGCTTTCCCTCCTGGCTCTTCGGGCGTGGGAGCTGTGGCCAGAGCCGCGGCCCTACCGGAAAATGCTTCGCAGGCTGGCGCGGCGGCACCACGTGGGCGCCGGTGGTACCGAGGCTGACGGCCGCCGCAAAGCCCGCAGCCCCACGGGCTGTGGGGCCACGCGAGCGGCTTCGAAAGAGCTTTCCAACGAGGCACGGCTTTCCCTCCTGGCTCTTCGGGCGTGGGAGCTGTGGCCAGAGACGCGGCCCTACCGGAAAATGCTTCGGGGGCTGGCGCGGCGGCGCCAGGTGGGCGCCGGTGGCGCCGAGGCTGACGGCCGCCGCAAAGCCCGCAGCCCCACGGGCTGTGGGGCCACGCGAGCGGCTGCCAAAGAGCTTTCCAACGAGGCATGGCTTTCCCTCCTGGCTCTTCGGGCGTGGGAGCTGTGGCCAGAGCCGCGGCCCTACCGGAAAATGCTTCGGGGGCTGTCGTGGCGGCGCCAGGTGGGCGCCGGTGGCGCCGAGGCTGACGGCCGCCGCAAAACCCGCAGCCCCACGGGCTGTGGGGCCACGCGAGCGGCTGCCAAAGAGCTTTCCAACGAGGCACGGCTTTCCCTCCTGGCTCTTCGGGCGTGGGAGCTGTGGCCAGAGATGCGGCCCTACCGGAAAATGCTTCGGGGGCGGGCTCGGCAGCGCCAGGTGGGCGTCGGTGGCGCCGAGGCTGACGGCCGCCGCAAAGCCCGCAGCCCCACGGGCTGTGGGGCCACGCGAGCGGCTGCCAAAGAGCTTTCCAACGAGGCACGGCTTTCCCTCCTGGCTCTTCGGGCGTGGGAGCTGTGGCCAGAGCCGCGGCCGTACCGGAAAATGCTTCGGGGGCTGGCGCGGCAGCGCCAGGTGGGCGCCGGTGGCGCCGAGGCTGACGGCCGCCGCAAAGCTCGCAGCCCCACGGAGTGTGGGGCCACGCGAGCGGCTGCCAAAGAGCTTTCCAACGAGGCACAGCTTTCCCTCCTGGCTCTTCGGGCGTGGGAGCTGTGGCCAGAGACGCGGCCCTACCGGAAAATGCTTCGCGGGCTGGCGCGGCGGCGCCAGGTGGGCGCCGGTGGCGCCGAGGCTGATGGCCGCCGCAAAGCCCGCAGCCCCACGGGCTGTGGGGCCACGCGAGCGGCTGCCAAAGAGCTTTCCAATGAGGCACGGCTTTCCCTCCTGGCTCTTCGGGCGTGGGAGCTGTGGCCAGAGCCGCGGCCCTACCGGAAAATGCTTCGGGGGCTGGCGCGGCGGCGCCAGGTGGGCGCCGGTGGCGCCGAGGCTGACGGCCGCCACAAAGCCCGCAGCCCCACGGAGTGTGGGGCCACGCGAGCGGCTGCCAAAGAGCTTTCCAACGAGGCACGGCTTTCCCTCCTGGCTCTTCGGGCGTGGGAGCTGTGGCCAGAGACGCGGCCCTAACGGAAAATGCTTCGGGGGCTGGCGCGGCGGCGCCACGTGGGCACCGGTGGCGCCGAGGCTGACGGCCGCCGGAAAGCCCGCAGCCCCACGGGCTGTGGGGCCACGCGAGCGGCTGCCAAAGAGCTTTCCAACGAGGCACGGCTTTCCCTCCTGGCTCTTCGGGCGTGGGAGCTGTGGCCAGAGCCGCGGCCCTACCGGAAAATGCTTCGCAGGCTGGCGCGGCGGCACCACGTGGGCGCCGGTGGTACCGAGGCTGACGGCCGCCGCAAAGCCCGCAGCCCCACGGGCTGTGGGGCCACGCGAGCGGCTTCCAAAGAGCTTTCCAACGAGGCACGGCTTTCCCTCCTGGCTCTTCGGGCGTGGGAGCTGTGGCCAGAGCCGCGGCCCTACCGGAAAATGCTTCGGGGGCTGGCGCGGCGGCGCCAGGTGGGCGCCGGTGGCGCCGAGGCTGACGGCCGCCGCAAAGCCCGCAGCCCCATGGGCTGTGGGGCCACGCGAGCGGCTGCCAAAGAGCTTTCCAACGAGGCACGGCTTTCCCTCCTGGCTCTTCGGGCGTGGGAGCTGTGGCCAGAGCCGCGGCCCTACCGGAAAATGCTTCGGCGGCTGGCGCGGCGGTGCCAGGTGGGCGCCGGTGGCGCCGAGGCTGACGGCCGCCACAAAGCCCGCAGCCCCACGGGCTGTGGGGCCACGCGAGCGGCTGCCAAAGAGCTTTCCAACGAGGCACGGCTTTCCCTCCTGGCTCTTCGGGCGTGGGAGCTGTGGCCAGAGCCGCGGCCCTACCGGAAAATGCTTCGGGGGCTGTCGTGGCGGCGCCAGGTGGGCGCCGGTGGCGCCGAAGCTGACGGCCGCCGCAAAACCCGCAGCCCCACGGGCTGTGGGGCCACGCGAGCGGCTGCCAAAGAGCTTTCCAACGAGGCACGGCTTTCCCTCCTGGCTCTTCGGGCGTGGGAGCTGTGGCCAGAGCCGCGGCCCTACCGGAAAATGCTTCGCAGGCTGGCGCGGCGGCACCAGGTGGGCGCCGGTGGCGCCGAGGCTGACGGCCGCCGCAAAGCCCACAACCCCACGGGCTGTGGGGCCACGCGAGCGGCTGCCAAAGAGCTTTCCAACGAGGCACGGCTTTCCCTCCTGGCTCTTCGGGCGTGGGAGCTGTGGCCAGAGACGCGGCCCTACCGGAAAATGCTTCGGGGGCTGGCGCGGCGGCGCCAGGTGGGCGCCGGTGGCGCCGAGGCTGACGGCCGCCGCAAAGCCCGCAGCCCCACAGGCTGTGGGGCCACGCGAGCGGCTGCCAAAGAGCTTTCCAACGAGGCACGGCTTTCCCTCCTGGCTCTTCGGGCGTGGGAGCTGTGGCCAGAGACGCGGCCCTACCGGAAAATGCTTCGCAGGCTGGCGCGGCGGCACCACGTGGGCGCCGGTGGTACCGAGGCTGACGGCCGCCGCAAAGCCCGCAGCCCCACGGGCTGTGGGGCCACGCGAGCGGCTTCCAAAGAGCTTTCCAACGAGGCACGGCTTTCCCTCCTGGCTCTTCGGGCGTGGGAGCTGTGGCCAGAGCCGCGGCCCTACCGGAAAATGCTTCGGGGGCTGGCGCGGCGGCGCCAGGTGGGCGCCGGTGGCGCCGAGGCTGACGCCCGCCGCAAAGCCCGCAGCCCCACGGGCTGTGGGGCCACGCGAGCGGCTGCCAAAGAGCTTTCCAACGAGGCACGGCTTTCCCTCCTGGCTCTTCGGGCGTGGGAGCTGTGGCCAGAGCCGCGGCCCTACCGGAAAATGCTTCGCAGGCTGGCGCGGCGGCACCAGGTGGGCGCCGGTGGCGCCGAGGCTGACGGCCGCCGCAAAGCCCGCAGCCCCACGGGCTGTGGGGCCACGCGAGCGGCTGCCAAAGAGCTTTCCAACGAGGCACGGCTTTCCCTCCTGGCTCTTCGGGCGTGGGAGCTGTGGCCAGAGCCGCGGCCCTACCGGAAAATGCTTCGGGGGCTGGCGCGGCGGCGCCAGGTGGGCGCCGGTGGCGCCGAGGCTGACGGCCGCCATAAAGCCCGCAGCCCCACGGGGTGTGGGGCCACGCGAGCGGCTGCCAAAGAGCTTTCCAACGAGGCACGGCTTTCCCTCCTGGCTCTTCGGGCGTGGGAGCTGTGGCCAGAGCCGCGGCCCTACCGGAAAATGCTTCGGGGGCTGGCGCGGCGGCGCCAGGTGGGCGCCGGTGGCGCCGAGGCTGACGGCCGCCATAAAGCCCGCAGCCCCACGGGGTGTGGGGCCACGCGAGCGGCTGCCAAAGAGCTTTCCAACGAGGCACGGCTTTCCCTCCTGGCTCTTCGGGCGTGGGAGCTGTGGCCAGAGACGCGGCCCTACCGGAAAATGCTTCGGGGGCTGGCGCGGCGGCGCCACATAGGCGCCGGTGGCGCCGAGGCTGACGGCCGCCGCAAAGCCCGCAGCCCCACGGGCTGTGGGGCCACGCGAGCGGCTGCCAAAGAGCTTTCCAACGAGGCACGGCTTTCCCTCCTGGCTCTTCGGGCGTGGGAGCTGTGGCCAGAGCCGCGGCCCTACCGGAAAATGCTTCGCAGGCTGGCGCGGCGGCACCAGGTGGGCGCCGGTGGCGCCGAGGCTGACGGCCGCCGCAAAGCCCGCAGCCCCACAGGCTGTGGGGCCACGCGAGCGGCTGCCAAAGAGCTTTCCAACGAGGCATGGCTTTCCCTCCTGGCTCTTCGGGCGTGGGAGCTGTGGCCAGAGACGCGGCCCTACCGGAAAATGCTTCGGGGGCTGGCGCGGCGGCGCCACATAGGCGCCGGTGGCGCCGAGGCTGACGGCCGCCGCAAAGCCCGCAGCCCCAGGGGCTGTGGGGCCACGCGAGCGGCTGCCAAAGAGCTTTCCAACGAGGCACGGCTTTTCCTCCTGGCTCTTCGGGCGTGGGAGCTGTGGCCAGAACCGCGGACCTACCGGAAAATGCTTCGGGGGCTGGCGCGGCGGCGCCAGGTGGGCGCCGGTGGCGCCGAGGCTGACGGCCGCCGCAAAGCCCGCAGCCGCACGGGCTGTGGGGCCACGCGAGCGGCTGCCAAAGAGCTTTCCAACGAGGCACGGCTTTCCCTCCTGGCTCTTCGGGCGTGGGAGCTGTGGCCAGAGACGCGGCCCTACCGGAAAATGCTTCGGGGGCGGGCGCGGCAGCGCCAGGTGGGCGTCGGTGGCGCCGCGCTGACGGCCGCCGCAAAGCCCGCAGCCCCACGGGCTGTGGGGCCACGCGAGCGGCTGCCAAAGAGCTTTCCAACGAGGCACGGCTTTCCCTCCTGGCTCTTCGGGCGTGGGAGCTGTGGCCAGAGCCGCGGCCCTACCGGAAAATGCTTCGCAGGCTAGCCCGGCGGCGCCAGGTGGGCGCCGGTGGCGCCGAGGCTGACGGCCGCCGCAAAGCACGCAGCCCCACGGGCTGTGGGGCCACGCGAGCGGCTGCCAAAGAGCTTTCCAACGAGGCACGGCTTTCCCTCCTGGCTCTTCGGGCGTGGGAGCTGTGGCCAGAGACGCAGCCCTACCGGAAAATGCTTCGCAGGCTGGCGCGGCGGCGCCACATAGGTGCCGGTGGCGCCAAGGCAGACGGCTGCCGCAAAGCCCGCAGCCCCACAGGGTGTGGGGCCACGCGAGCGGCTGCCAAAGAGCTTTCCAAGGAGGCACGGCTTTCCCTCCTGGCTCTTCGGGCGTGGGAGCTGTGGCCAGAGCCGCGGCCCTACCGGAAAATGCTTCGGGGGCTGGCGCGGCGGCGCCAGGTGGGCGACGATAGCGCCGAGGCTGATGGCTGTCGCAAAGCCCACAGCCCCACGGGCTGTGGGGCCACGCGAGCGGCTGCCAAAGAGCTTTCCAACGAGGCACGGCTTTCCCTCCTGTCTCTTCGGGCGTGGGAGCTGTGGCCAGAGCCGCGGCCCTACCGGAAAATGCTTCGGGGGCTGGCGCGGCGGCGCCAGGTGGGCGCCGGTGGCGCCGAGGCTGACGGCCGCCGCAAAGCCCGCAGCCCCACGGGCTGTGGGGCCACGCGAGCGGCTGCCAAAGAGCTTTCCAACGAGGCACGGCTTTCCCTCCTGGCTCTTCGGGCGTGGGAGCTGTGGCCAGAGCCGCGGCCCTACCGGAAAATGCTTCGGGGGCTGGCGCGGCGGCGCCAGGTGGGCGCCGGTGGCGCCGAGGCTGACGACCGCCGCAAAGCCCGCAGCCCCACGGGCTGTGGGGCCACGCGAGCGGCTGCCAAAGTGCTTTCCAACGAGGCACGGCTTTCCCTCCTGGCTCTTCGGGCGTGGGAGCTGTGGCCAGAGACGCGGCCCTACCGGAAAATGCTTCGGGGGCTGGCGCGGCGGCGCCAGGTGGGCGCCGGTGGCGCCGATGCTGACGGCCGCCATAAAGCCCGCAGCCCCACGGGGTGTGTGGCCACGCGAGCGGCTGCCAAAGAGCTTTCCAACGAGGCACGGCTTTCCCTCCTGGCTCTTCGGGCGTGGGAGCTGTGGCCAGAGCCGCGGCCCTACCGGAAAATGCTTCGGGGGCTGGCGCGGCGGCGCCAGGTGGGCGCCGGTGGCGCCGAGGCTGACGGCCGCCGCAAAGCCTGCAGCCCCACGGGCTGTGGGGCCACGCGAGCGGCTTCCAAAGAGCTTTCCAATGAGGCACGGCTTTCCCTCCTGGCTCTTCGGGCGTGGGAGCTGTGGCCAGAGCCGCGGCCCTACCAGAAAATGCTTCGCAGGCTGGCGCGGCGGCGCCACGTGGGCTCCGGTGGCGCCGAGGCTGACGGCCGCCGCAAAGCCCGCAGCCCCACGGGCTGTGGGGCCACGCGAGCAGCTGCCAAAGATCTTTCCAACGAGGCACGGCTTTCCCTCCTGGCTCTTCGGGTGTGGGAGCTGTGGCCAGAGCCTCGGCCCTACCGGAAAATGCTTCGGGGACTGGCGCGGCGGCACCACGTGGGCGCCGGTGGCGCCGAGGCTGACGGCCGCCCGAAAGCCCGCAGCCCCACGGGCTGTGGGGCCACGCGAGCGGCTGCCAAAGAGCTTTCCAACGAGGCACGGCTTTCCCTCCTGGCTCTTCGGGCGTGGGAGCTGTGGCCAGAGACGCGGACCTACCGGAAAATGCTTCGGGGGCTGGCGCGGCGGCGCCAGGTGGGCGACGATAGCGCCGAGGCTGATGGCCGCCGCAAAGCCCACAGCCCCACCGGCTGTGGGGCCACGCGAGCGGCTGCCAAAGAGCTTTCCAACGAGGCAAGGCTTTCCCTCCTGGCTCCTCGGGCGTGGGAGCTGTGGCCAGAGCCGCGGCCCTACCGGAAAATGCTTCGGGGGCTGGCGCGGCGGCGCCAGGTGGGCGCCGGTGGCGCCGAGGCTGACGGCCGCCGCAAAGCCCGCAGCCCCACGGGCTGTGGGGCCACGCGAGCGGCTGCCAAAGTGCTTTCCAACGAGGCACGGCTTTCCCTCCTGGCTCTTCGGGCGTGGGAGCTGTGGCCAGAGACGCGGCCCTACTGGAAAATGCTTCGGGGGCTGGCGCGGCGGTGCCAGGTGGGCGCCGGTGGCGCCAAGGCTGACGGCCGCCGCAAAGCCCGCAGCCCCACGGGCTGTGGGGCCACGCGAGCGGCTGCCAAAGAGCATTCCAACGAGGCACGGCTTTCCCTCCTGGCTCTTCGGGCGTGGGAGCTGTGGCCAGAGCCGCGGCCCTACCGGAAAATGCTTCGGGGGCTGGCGCGGCGGCACCACGTGGGCGCCGGTGGTACCGAGGCTGACGGCCGCTGCAAAGCCCGCAGCCCCACGGGCTGTGGGGCCACGCGAGCGGCTTCCAAAGAGCTTTCCAACGAGGCACGGCTTTCCCTCCTGGCTCTTCGGGCGTGGGAGCTGTGGCCAGAGACGCGGCCCTACCGGAAAATGCTTCGCAGGCTGGCGCGGCGGCGCCACGTGGGCGCCGGTGGGGCCGAGGCTGACGATCGCCGGAAAGCCCGCAGCCCCACGGGCTGTGGGGCCACGCGAGCGGCTGCCAAAGAGCTTTCCAACGAGGCACGGCTTTCCCTCCTGGCTCTTCGGGCGTGGGAGCTGTGGCCAGATCCGCAGCCCTACCGGAAAATGCTTCGGGGGCTGGCGCGGCGGCGCCACGTGGGCGCCGGTGGCGCCGAGGCTGACGGCCGCCGCAAAGCCCGCAGCCCCACGGGCTGTGGGGCCACGCGAGCGGCTGCCAAAGAGCTTTCCAACGAGGCACGGCTTTCCCTCCTGGCTCTTCGGGCGTGGGAGCTGTGGCCAGAGCCGCGGCCCTACCGGAAAATGCTTCGCAGGCTGGCGCGGCGGCGCCAGGTGGGCGCCGGTGGCACCGAGGCTGACGGGCGCCGCAAAGCCCGCAGCCCCACGGGCTGTGGGGCCACGTGAGCGGCTGCCAAAGAGCTTTCCAACGAGGCACGGCTTTCCCTCCTGGCTCTTCGGGCGTGGGAGCTGTGGCCAGAGCCGCGGCCCTACCGGAAAATGCTTCGGGGGCTGGCGCGGCGGCGCCAGGTGGGCGCCGGTGGCGCCGAGGCTGACGGCCGCCGCAAAGCCTGCAGCCCCACGGGCTGTGGGGCCACGCGAGCGGCTTCCAAAGAGCTTTCCAATGAGGCACGGCTTTCCCTCCTGGCTCTTCGGGCGTGGGAGCTGTGGCCAGAGCCGCGGCCCTACCAGAAAATGCTTCGCAGGCTGGCGCGGCGGCGCCACGTGGGCTCCGGTGGCGCCGAGGCTGACGGCCGCCGCAAAGCCCGCAGCCCCACGGGCTGTGGGGCCACGCGAGCAGCTGCCAAAGATCTTTCCAACGAGGCACGGCTTTCCCTCCTGGCTCTTCGGGTGTGGGAGCTGTGGCCAGAGCCTCGGCCCTACCGGAAAATGCTTCGGGGACTGGCGCGGCGGCACCACGTGGGCGCCGGTGGCGCCGAGGCTGACGGCCGCCCGAAAGCCCGCAGCCCCACGGGCTGTGGGGCCACGCGAGCGGCTGCCAAAGAGCTTTCCAACGAGGCACGGCTTTCCCTCCTGGCTCTTCGGGCGTGGGAGCTGTGGCCAGAGACGCGGACCTACCGGAAAATGCTTCGGGGGCTGGCGCGGCGGCGCCAGGTGGGCGACGATAGCGCCGAGGCTGATGGCCGCCGCAAAGCCCACAGCCCCACGGGCTGTGGGGCCACGCGAGCGGCTGCCAAAGAGCTTTCCAACGAGGCAAGGCTTTCCCTCCTGGCTCCTCGGGCGTGGGAGCTGTGGCCAGAGCCGCGGCCCTACTGGAAAATGCTTCGGGGGCTGGCGCGGCGGCGCCAGGTGGGCGCCGGTGGCGCCGAGGCTGACGACCGCCGCAAAGCCCGCAGCCCCACGGGCTGTGGGGCCACGCGAGCGGCTGCCAAAGTGCTTTCCAACGAGGCACGGCTTTCCCTCCTGGCTCTTCGGGCGTGGGAGCTGTGGCCAGAGACGCGGCCCTACTGGAAAATGCTTCGGGGGCTGGCGCGGCGGTGCCAGGTGGGCGCCGGTGGCGCCAAGGCTGACGGCCGCCGCAAAGCCCGCAGCCCCACGGGCTGTGGGGCCACGCGAGCGGCTGCCAAAGAGCTTTCCAACGAGGCACGGCTTTCCCTCCTGGCTCTTCGGGCGTGGGAGCTGTGGCCAGAGCCGCGGCCCTACCGGAAAATGCTTCGGGGGCTGGCGCGGCGGCACCACGTGGGCGCCGGTGGTACCGAGGCTGACGGCCGCTGCAAAGCCCGCAGCCCCACGGGCTGTGGGGCCACGCGAGCGGCTTCCAAAGAGCTTTCCAACGAGGCACGGCTTT
Source organism: Larus michahellis (assembly GCF_964199755.1). Taxonomy (NCBI): domain Eukaryota; kingdom Metazoa; phylum Chordata; class Aves; order Charadriiformes; family Laridae; genus Larus; species Larus michahellis. The sequence continues at coordinate 342,197 of NW_027435979.1, forward strand.
CCCTCCTGGCTCTTCGGGCGTGGGAGCTGTGGCCAGAGACGCGGCCCTACCGGAAAATGCTTCGCAGGCTGGCGCGGCGGCGCCACGTGGGCGCCGGTGGGGCCGAGGCTGACGATCGCCGGAAAGCCCGCAGCCCCACGGGCTGTGGGGCCACGCGAGCGGCTGCCAAAGAGCTTTCCAACGAGGCACGGCTTTCCCTCCTGGCTCTTCGGGCGTGGGAGCTGTGGCCAGATCCGCAGCCCTACCGGAAAATGCTTCGGGGGCTGGCGCGGCGGCGCCACGTGGGCGCCGGTGGCGCCGAGGCTGACGGCCGCCGCAAAGCCCGCAGCCCCACGGGCTGTGGGGCCACGCGAGCGGCTGCCAAAGAGCTTTCCAACGAGGCACGGCTTTCCCTCCTGGCTCTTCGGGCGTGGGAGCTGTGGCCAGAGCCGCGGCCCTACCGGAAAATGCTTCGCAGGCTGGCGCGGCGGCGCCAGGTGGGCGCCGGTGGCACCGAGGCTGACGGGCGCCGCAAAGCCCGCAGCCCCACGGGCTGTGGGGCCACGTGAGCGGCTGCCAAAGAGCTTTCCAACGAGGCACGGCTTTCCCTCCTGGCTCTTCGGGCGTGGGAGCTGTGGCCAGAGACGCGGACCTACCGGAAAATGCTTCGGGGGCTGGCGCGGCGGCGCCAGGTGGGCGCCGGTGGCGCCGAGGCTGACGGCCGCCGCAAAGCACGCAGCCCCACGGGCTGTGGGGCCACGCGAGCGGCTGCCGAAGAGCTTTCCAACGAGGCACGGCTTTCCGTCCTGGCTCTTCGGGCGTGGGAGCTGTGGCCAGAGCCGCGGCCCTACCGGAAAATGCTTCGGGGGCTGGCGCGGCGGCGCCAGGTGGGCGCCGGTGGCGCCGAGGCTGACGGCCGCCGGAAAGCCCGCACCCCACGGGCTTTGGGGCCACGCGAGCGGCTGCCAAAGAGCTTTCCAACGAGGCACGGCATTCCCTCCTGGCTCTTCGGGCGTGGGAGCTGTGGCCGGAGCCGCGGCCCTACCGGAAAATGCTTCGGGGGCTGGCGCGGCGGCGCCACGTGGGCGCCGGTGGCGCCGAGGCTGACGGCCGCCGCAAAGCCCGCAGCCCCACGGGCTGTGGGGCCACGCGAGCGGCTGCCAAAGAGCTTTGCAACGAGGCACGGCTTTCCCTCCTGGCTCTCCGGGTGTGGGAGCTGTGGCCAGAGACGCGGACCTACCGGAAAATGCTTTGCAGGCTGGCGCGGCGGCGCCACGTGGGCGCCGGTGGCGCCGAGGCTGACGGCCGCCACAAAGCCCGCAGCCCCACGGGCTGTGGGGCCACGCGAGCGGCTGCCAAAGAGCTTTCCAACGAGGCACGGCTTTCCCTCCTGGCTCTTCGGGCGTGGGAGCTGTGGCCAGAGCCGCGGCCCTACCGGAAAATGCTTCGCAGGCTGGCGCGGCGGCGCCACGTGGGCGCCGGTGGCGCCGAGGCTGACGGCCGCCACAAAGCCCGCAGCCCCACGGGTTGTGGGGCCACGCGAGCGGCTGCCACAGAGCTTTCCAACGAGGCACGGCTTTCCCTCCTGGCTCTTCGGGCGTGGGAGCTGTGGCCAGAGACGCGGCCCTACCGGAAAATGATTCACAGGCTGGCGCGGCGGCGCCAGGTGGGCGCCGGTGGCACTGAGGCTGATGGCCGCCGCAAAGCCCGCAGCCCCACGGGCTGTGGGGCCACGCGAGCGGCTGCCAAAGAGCTTTGCAACGAGGCACGGCTTTTCCTCCTGGCTCTTCGGGCGTGGGAGCTGTGGCCAGAGACGCGGCCCTACCGGAAAATGCTTCGGGGGCTGGCGCGGCGGCGCCACGTGGGCGCCGGTGGCGCCGAGGCTGACGGCCGCCGCAAAGCCCGCAGCCCCACGGGCTGTGGGGCCACGCGAGCGGCTGCCAAAGAGCTTTCCAACGAGGCACGGCTTTCCCTCCTGGCTCTTCGGGCGTGGGAGCTGTGGCCAGAGACGCGGCCCTACCGGAAAATGCTTCGGGGGCTGTCGTGGCGGCGCCAGGTGGGCGCCGGTGGCGCCGAGGCTGACGGCCGCCACAAAGCCCGCAGCCCCACGGGCTGTGGGGCCACGCGAGCGGCTCCCAAAGAGCTTTCCAACGAGGCACGGCTTTCCCTCCTGGCTCTTCGGGCGTGGGAGCTGTGGCCAGAGACGCGGCCCTACCAGAAAATGCTTCGCGGGCTGGCGCGGCGGCGCCAGGTGGGCGCCGGTGGCGCCGAGGCTGACGGCCGCCGCAAAGCCCGCAGCCCCACGGGCTGTGGGGCCACGCGAGCGGCTGCCAAAGAGCTTTCCAACGAGGCACGGCTTTTCCTCCTGGCTCTTCGGGCGTGGGAGCTGTGGCCAGAGCCGCGGCCCTACCGGAAAATGCTTCGGGGGCTGGCGCGGCGGCACCAGGTGGGCGCCGGTGGCGCCGAGGCTGACGGCCGCCGGAAAGCCCGCAGCCCCACGGGCTGTGGGGCCACGCGAGCGGCTTCCAAAGAGCTTTCCAACGAGGCACGGCTTTCCCTCCTGGCTCTTCGGGCGTGGGAGCTGTGGCCAGAGCCGCGGCCCTACCGGAAAATGCTTCGCAGGCTGGCGCGGCGGCGCCAGGTGGGCGCCGGTGGCGCCGAGGCTGACGGCCGCCATAAAGCCCGCAGCCCCACGGGCTGTGGGGCCACGCGAGCGGCTGCCAAAGAGCTTTCCAACGAGGCACGGCTTTCCCTCCTGGCTCTTCGGGCGTGGGAGCTGTGGCCAGAGCCGCGGCCCTACCGGAAAATGCTTCGGGGGCTGTCGTGGCGGCGCCAGGTGGGCGCCGGTGGCGCCGAGGCTGACGGCCGCCTCAAAACCCGCAGCCCCATGGGCTGTGGGGCCACGCGAGCGGCTGCCAAAGAGCTTTCCAACGAGGCACGGCTTTCCCTCCTGGCTCTTCGGGCGTGGGAGCTGTGGCCAGAGACGCGGCCCTACCGGAAAATGCTTCGGGGGCGGGCGCGGCAGCGCCAGGTGGGCGTCGGTGGCGCCGCGCTGACGGCCGCCGCAAAGCCCGCAGCCCCACGGGCTGTGGGGCCACGCGAGCGGCTGCCAAAGAGCTTTCCAACGAGGCACGGCTTTCCCTCCTGGCTCTTCGGGCGTGGGAGCTGTGGCCAGAGCCGCGGCCCTACCGGAAAATGCTTCGCAGGCTAGCGCGGCGGCGCCAGGTGGGCGCCGGTGGCACCGAGGCTGACGGCCGCCGCAAAGCACGCAGCCCCACGGGCTGTGGGGCCACGCGAGCGGCTGCCAAAGAGCTTTCCAACGAGGCACGGCTTTCCCTCCTGGCTCTTCGGGCGTGGGAGCTGTGGCCAGAGACGCAGCCCTACCGGAAAATGCTTCGCAGGCTGGCGCGGCGGCGCCACATAGGTGCCGGTGGCGCCAAGGCAGACGGCTGCCGCAAAGCCCGCAGCCCCACGGGGTGTGGGGCCACGCGAGCGGCTGCCAAAGAGCTTTCCAAGGAGGCACGGCTTTCCCTCCTGGCTCTTCGGGCGTGGGAGCTGTGGCCAGAGCCGCGGCCCTACCGGAAAATGCTTCGGGGGCTGGCGCGGCGGCGCCAGGTGGGCGACGATAGCGCCGAGGCTGATGGCTGTCGCAAAGCCCACAGCCCCACGGGCTGTGGGGCCACGCGAGCGGCTGCCAAAGAGCTTTCCAACGAGGCACGGCTTTCCCTCCTGGCTCTTCGGGCGTGGGAGCTGTGGCCAGAGCCGCGGCCCTACCGGAAAATGCTTCGGGGGCTGGCGCGGCGGCGCCAGGTGGGCGCCGGTGGCGCCGAGGCTGACGGCCGCCGCAAAGCCCGCAGCCCCACGGGCTGTGGGGCCACGCGAGCGGCTGCCAAAGAGCTTTCCAACGAGGCACGGCTTTCCCTCCTGGCTCTTCGGGTGTGGGAGCTGTGGCCAGAGCCTCGGCCCTACCGGAAAATGCTTCGGGGACTGGCGCGGCGGCACCACGTGGGCGCCGGTGGCGCCGAGGCTGACGGCCGCCCGAAAGCCCGCAGCCCCACGGGCTGTGGGGCCACGCGAGCGGCTGCCAAAGAGCTTTCCAACGAGGCACGGCTTTCCCTCCTGGCTCTTCGGGCGTGGGAGCTGTGGCCAGAGACGCGGACCTACCGGAAAATGCTTCGGGGGCTGGCGCGGCGGCGCCAGGTGGGCGACGATAGCGCCGAGGCTGATGGCCGCCGCAAAGCCCACAGCCCCACGGGCTGTGGGGCCACGCGAGCGGCTGCCAAAGAGCTTTGCAACGAGGCAAGGCTTTCCCTCCTGGCTCTTCGGGCGTGGGAGCTGTGGCCAGAGACGCGGCCCTACTGGAAAATGCTTCGGGGGCTGGCGCGGCGGTGCCAGGTGGGCGCCGGTGGCGCCAAGGCTGACGGCCGCCGCAAAGCCCGCAGCCCCACGGGCTGTGGGGCCACGCGAGCGGCTGCCAAAGAGCTTTCCAACGAGGCACGGCTTTCCCTCCTGGCTCTTCGGGCGTGGGAGCTGTGGCCAGAGCCGCGGCCCTACCGGAAAATGCTTCGGGGGCTGGCGCGGCGGCACCACGTGGGCGCCGGTGGTACCGAGGCTGACGGCCGCTGCAAAGCCCGCAGCCCCACGGGCTGTGGGGCCACGCGAGCGGCTTCCAAAGAGCTTTCCAACGAGGCACGGCTTTCCCTCCTGGCTCTTCGGGCGTGGGAGCTGTGGCCAGAGACGCGGCCCTACCGGAAAATGCTTCGCAGGCTGGCGCGGCGGCGCCACGTGGGCGCCGGTGGGGCCGAGGCTGACGATCGCCGGAAAGCCCGCAGCCCCACGGGCTGTGGGGCCACGCGAGCGGCTGCCAAAGAGCTTTCCAACGAGGCACGGCTTTCCCTCCTGGCTCTTCGGGCGTGGGAGCTGTGGCCAGATCCGCAGCCCTACCGGAAAATGCTTCGGGGGCTGGCGCGGCGGCGCCACGTGGGCGCCGGTGGCGCCGAGGCTGACGGCCGCCGCAAAGCCCGCAGCCCCACGGGCTGTGGGGCCACGCGAGCGGCTGCCAAAGAGCTTTCCAACGAGGCACGGCTTTCCCTCCTGGCTCTTCGGGCGTGGGAGCTGTGGCCAGAGCCGCGGCCCTACCGGAAAATGCTTCGCAGGCTGGCGCGGCGGCGCCAGGTGGGCGCCGGTGGCACCGAGGCTGACGGGCGCCGCAAAGCCCGCAGCCCCACGGGCTGTGGGGCCACGTGAGCGGCTGCCAAAGAGCTTTCCAACGAGGCACGGCTTTCCCTCCTGGCTCTTCGGGCGTGGGAGCTGTGGCCAGAGCCGCGGCCCTACCGGAAAATGCTTCGCAGACTGGCGCGGCGGCGCCAGGTGGGCGCCGGTGGCGCCGAGGCTGACGGCCGCCGCAAAGCACGCAGCCCCACGGGCTGTGGGGCCACGCGAGCGGCTGCCGAAGAGCTTTCCAACGAGGCACGGCTTTCCGTCCTGGCTCTTCGGGCGTGGGAGCTGTGGCCAGAGCCGCGGCCCTACCGGAAAATGCTTCGGGGGCTGGCGCGGCGGCGCCAGGTGGGCGCCGGTGGCGCCGAGGCTGACGGCCGCCGGAAAGCCCGCACCCCACGGGCTGTGGGGCCACGCGAGCGGCTGCCAAAGAGCTTTCCAACGAGGCACGGCATTCCCTCCTGGCTCTTCGGGCGTGGGAGCTGTGGCCGGAGCCGCGGCCCTACCGGAAAATGCTTCGGGGGCTGGCGCGGCGGCGCCACGTGGGCGCCGGTGGCGCCGAGGCTGACGGCCGCCGCAAAGCCCGCAGCCCCACGGGCTGTGGGGCCACGCGAGCGGCTGCCAAAGAGCTTTGCAACGAGGCACGGCTTTCCCTCCTGGCTCTCCGGGTGTGGGAGCTGTGGCCAGAGCCGCGGCCCTACCGGAAAATGCTTTGCAGGCTGGCGCGGCGGCGCCACGTGGGCGCCGGTGGCGCCGAGGCTGACGGCCGCCACAAAGCCCGCAGCCCCACGGGCTGTGGGGCCACGCGAGCGGCTGCCAAAGAGCTTTCCAACGAGGCACGGCTTTCCCTCCTGGCTCTTCGGGCGTGGGAGCTGTGGCCAGAGCCGCGGCCCTACCGGAAAATGCTTCGCAGGCTGGCGCGGCGGCGCCACGTGGGCGCCGGTGGCGCCGAGGCTGACGGCCGCCACAAAGCCCGCAGCCCCACGGGTTGTGGGGCCACGCGAGCGGCTGCCACAGAGCTTTCCAACGAGGCACGGCTTTCCCTCCTGGCTCTTCGGGCGTGGGAGCTGTGGCCAGAGACGCGGCCCTACCGGAAAATGATTCACAGGCTGGCGCGGCGGCGCCAGGTGGGCGCCGGTGGCACTGAGGCTGATGGCCGCCGCAAAGCCCGCAGCCCCACGGGCTGTGGGGCCACGCGAGCGGCTGCCAAAGAGCTTTGCAACGAGGCACGGCTTTTCCTCCTGGCTCTTCGGGCGTGGGAGCTGTGGCCAGAGACGCGGCCCTACCGGAAAATGCTTCGGGGGCTGGCGCGGCGGCGCCACGTGGGCGCCGGTGGCGCCGAGGCTGACGGCCGCCGCAAAGCCCGCAGCCCCACGGGCTGTGGGGCCACGCGAGCGGCTGCCAAAGAGCTTTCCAACGAGGCACGGCTTTCCCTCCTGGCTCTTCGGGCGTGGGAGCTGTGGCCAGAGCCGCGGCCCTACCGGAAAATGCTTCGGGGGCTGGCGCGGTGGCGCCAGGTGGGCGCCGGTGGCGCCGAGGCTGACGGCCGCCGCAAAGCCCGCAGCCCCACGGGCTGTGGGGCCACGCGAGCGGCTGCCAAAGAGCTTTCCAACGAGGCACGGCTTTCCCTCCTGGCTCTTCGGGCGTGGAAGCTGTGGCCAGAGCCGCGGCCCTACCGGAAAATGCTTCGGGGGCTGGCGCGGCGGCGCCAGGTGGGCGCCGGTGGTGCCGAGGCTGACGGCCGCCGCAAAGCCCGCAGGCCCACGGGCTGTGGGGCCACGCGAGCGGCTGCCAAAGAGCTTTCCAACGAGGCACGGCTTTCCCTCCTGGCTCTTCGGGCGTGGGAGCTGTGGCCAGAGCCTCGGCCCTACCGGAAAATGCTTCGGGGGCTGGCGCGGCGGCGCCAGGTGGGCGCCGGTGGCACCGAGGCTGACGGGCGCCGCAAAGCCCGCAGCCCCACGGGCTGTGGGGCCACGCGAGCGGCTTCCAAAGAGCTTTCCAACGAGGCACGGCTTTCCCTCCTGGCTCTTCTGGCGTGGGAGCTGTGGCCGGAGCCGCGGCCCTACCGGAAAATGCTTCGGGGGCTGGCGCGGCGGCGCCAGGTGGGCGCCGGTGGCGCCGAGGCTGACGGCCGCCGGAAAGACCACAGCCCCACGGGGTGTGGGGCCACGCGAGCGGCTGCCAAAGAGCTTTCCAACGAGGCACGGCTTTCCCTCCTGGCTCTTCGGGCGTGGGAGCTGTGGCCAGAGACACGGCCCTACCGGAAAATGCTTTGGGAGCTGGCGCAGCGGCGCCAGGTGGGCGCCGGTGGCGCCGAGGCTGACGGCCGCCGCAAAGCCCGCAGACCCACAGGCTGTGGGGCCACGCGAGCGGCTGCCAAAGAGCTTTCCAATGAGGCACGGCTTTCCCTCCTGGCTCTTCGGGCGTGGGAGCTGTGGCCAGAGCCGCGGCCCTACCGGAAAATGCTTCGCGGGCTGGCGCGGCGGCGCCAGGTGGGCGCCGGTGGCGCCGAGGCTGACGGCCGCCGCAAAGCCCGCAGCCCCACGGGCTGTGGGGCCGCGCGAGCGGCTGCCAAAGAGCTTTGCAACGAGGCACGGCTTTCCCTCCTGGCTCTTCAGGTGTGGGAGCTGTGGCCAGAGCCGCGGCCCTACCGGAAAATGCTTCGGGGGCTGGCGCGGCGGCGCCAGGTGGGCGCCGGTGGCGCCGAGGCTGACGGCCGCCGCAAAGCCAGCAGCCCCACGGGCTGTGGGGCCACGCGAGCGGCTGCCAAAGAGCTTTCCAACGAGGCACGGCTTTCCCTCCTGGCTCTTCGGGCGTGGGAGCTGTGGCCAGAGCCGCGGCCCTACCGGAAAATGCTTCGGGGGCTGGCGCGGCGGCGCCAGGTGGGCGCCGGTGGCGCCGAGGCTGACGGCCGCCGCAAAGCCCGCAGCCCCACGGGCTGTGGGGCCACGCGAGCGGCTGCCAAAGAGCTTTCCAACAAGGCACGGCTTTCCCTCCTGGCTCTTCGGGCGTGGGAGCTGTGGCCAGAGCCGCGTCCCTACCAGAAAATGCTTCGCAGGCTGGCACGGCGGCGCCAGGTGGGCGCCGGTGGCGTCGAGGCTGACGGCCACCGCAAAGCCCGCAGCCCCACGGGGTGTGGGGCCACGCGAGCGGCTGCCAAAGAGCTTTCCAACGAGGCATGGCTTTCCCTCCTGGCTCTTCGGGCGTGGGAGCTGTGGCCAGAGCCGCGGCCCTACCGGAAAATGCTTCGGGGGCTGGCGCGGCGGCGCCAGGTGGGCGCCGGTGGCGCCGAGGCTGACGGCCGCCGCAAAGCCCGCAGCCCCACGGAGTGTGGGGCCACGCGAGCGGCTGCCAAAGAGCTTTCCAACGAGGCACGGCTTTCCCTCCTGGCTCTTCGGGCGTGGGAGCTGTGGCCAGAGCCGCGGCCCTACCGGAAAATGATTCACAGGCTGGCGCGGCGGCGCCAGGTGGGCGACGGTGGCGCCGAGGCTGACGGCCGCCGCAAAGCCCGCAGCCCCATGGGCCGTGGGGCCACGCGAGCGGCTGCCAAAGAGCTTTCCAACGAGGCACGGCTTTCCCTCCTGGCTCTTCGGGCGTGGGAGCTGTGGCCAGAGACGCGGCCCTACCGGAAAATGCTTCGGGGGCTGGCGCGGCGGCGCCAGGTGGGCGCCGGTGGCGCCGAGGCTGACGGCCGCCGCAAAGCCCGCAGCCCCACGGGCTGTGGGGCCACGCGAGCGGCTGCCAAAGAGCTTTCCAACGAGCAACGGCTTTCCCTCCTGGCTCTTCGGGCGTGGGAGCTGTGGCCAGAGCCGCGGCCCTACTGGAAAATGCTTCGGGGGCTGGCGCGGCGGCGCCACGTGGGCGCCGGTGGCGCCGAGGCTGACGGCCGCCGCAAAGCCCGCAGCCCCACGGGCTGTGGGGCCACGCGAGCGGCTGCCAAAGAGCTTTCCTACGAGGCACGGCTTTCCCTCCTGGCTCTTCGGGCGTGGGAGCTGTGGCCAGAGACGCGGACCTACCGGAAAATGCTTCGGGGGCTGGCGCGGCGGCGCCAGGTGGGCGACGGTGGCGCCGAGGCTGACGGCCGCCGCAAAGCCCGCAGCCCCACGGGCTGTGGGGCCACGCGAGCAGCTGCCAAAGAGCTTTCCAACGAGGCACGGCTTTCCCTCCTGGCTCTTCGGGCGTGGGAGCTGTGGCCAGAGCCGCGGCCCTACCGGAAAATGCTTCGGGGGCTGGCGCGGCGGCGCCAGGTGGGCGCCGGTGGCGCCGAGGCTGACGGCCGCCGCAAAGCCCGCAGCCCCACGGGCTGTGGGGCCACGCGAGCGGCTGCCAAAGAGCTTTCCAACGAGGCACGGCTTTCCCTCCTGGCTCTTCGGGCGTGGGAGCTGTGGCCAGAGCCGCGGCCCTACCGGAAAATGCTTCGCAGGCTGGCGCGGCAGCGCCAGGTGGGCGACGGTGGCGCCGAGGCTGACGGCCGCCGCAAAGCCCGCAGCCCCATGGGCTGTGGGGCCACGCGAGCGGCTGCCAAAGAGCTTTCCAACGAGGCACGGCTTTCCCTCCTGGCTCTTCGGGCGTGGGAGCTGTGGCCAGAGCCGCGGCCCTACCGGAAAATGCTTCGGGGGCTGGCGCGGCGGCGCCAGGTGGGCGCCGGTGGCGCCGAGGCTGACGGCCGCCGCAAAGCCCGCAGCCCCACGGGCTGTGGGGCCACGCGAGCGGCTGCCAAAGAGCTTTCCAACGAGCAACGGCTTTCCCTCCTGGCTCTTCGGGCGTGGGAGCTGTGGCCAGAGCCGCGGCCCTACTGGAAAATGCTTCGGGGGCTGGCGCGGCGGCGCCACGTGGGCGCCGGTGGCGCCGAGGCTGACGGCCGCCGCAAAGCCCGCAGCCCCACGGGCTGTGGGGCCACGCGAGCGGCTGCCAAAGAGCTTTCCAACGAGGCACGGCTTTCCCTCCTGGCTCTTCGGGCGTGGGAGCTGTGGCCAGAGACGCGGACCTACCGGAAAATGCTTCGGGGGCTGGCGCGGCGGCGCCAGGTGGGCGACGGTGGCGCCGAGGCTGACGGCCGCCGCAAAGCCCGCAGCCCCACGGGCTGTGGGGCCACGCGAGCAGCTGCCAAAGAGCTTTCCAACGAGGCACGGCTTTCCCTCCTGGCTCTTCGGGCGTGGGAGCTGTGGCCAGAGCCGCGGCCCTACCGGAAAATGCTTCGGGGGCTGGCGCGGCGGCGCCAGGTGGGCGCCGGTGGCGCCGAGGCTGACGGCCGCCGCAAAGCCCGCAGCCCCACGGGCTGTGGGGCCACGCGAGCGGCTGCCAAAGAGCTTTCCAACGAGGCACGGCTTTCCCTCCTGGCTCTTCGGGCGTGGGAGCTGTGGCCAGAGCCGCGGCCCTACCGGAAAATGCTTCGCAGGCTGGCGCGGCAGCGCCAGGTGGGCGACGGTGGCGCCGAGGCTGACGGCCGCCGCAAAGCCCGCAGCCCCATGGGCTGTGGGGCCACGCGAGCGGCTGCCAAAGAGCTTTCCAACGAGGCACGGCTTTCCCTCCTGGCTCTTCGGGCGTGGGAGCTGTGGCCAGAGCCGCGGCCCTACCGGAAAATGCTTCGGGGGCTGGCGCGGCGGCGCCAGGTGGGCGCCGGTGGCGCCGAGGCTGACGGCCGCCGCAAAGCCCGCAGCCCCACGGGCTGTGGGGCCACGCGAGCGGCTGCCAAAGAGCTTTCCAACGAGGCACGGCTTTCCCTCCTGGCTCTTCGGGCGTGGGAGCTGTGGCCAGAGACGCGGCCCTACCGGAAAATGCTTCGGGGGCTGGCGCGGCGGCGCCAGGTGGGCGCCGGTGGCGCCGAGGCTGACGGCCGCCGCAAAGCCCGCAGCCCCACGGGCTGTGGGGCCACGCGAGCGGCTGCCAAAGAGCTTTCCAACGAGGCACGGCTTTCCCTCCTGGCTCTTCTGGCGTGGGAGCTGTGGCCAGAGCCGCGGCCCTACCGGAAAATGCTTCGGGCGCTGGCGCGGCGGCGCCAGGTGGGCGCCGGTGGCGCCGAGGCTGACGGCCGCCGCAAAGCCCGCAGCACCACGGGGTGTGGGGCCACGCGAGCGGCTGCCAAAGAGCTTTCCAACGAGGCACGGCTTTCCCTCCTGGCTCTTCGGGCGTGGGAGCTGTGGCCAGAGACGCGGCCCTACCGGAAAATGCTTCGGGGGCTGGCGCGGCGGCGCCACGTGGGCGCCGGTGGCGCCGAGGCTGACGCCCGCCGCAAAGCCCGCAGCCCCACGGGCTGTGGGGCCACGCGAGCGGCTGCCAAAGAGCTTTCCAACGAGGCACGGCTTTCCCTCCTGGCTCTTCGGGCGTGGGAGCTGTGGCCAGAGCCGCGGCCCTACCGGAAAATGCTTCGGGGGCTGGCGCGGCGGCGCCAGGTGGGCGCCGGTGGCGCCGAGGCTGACGGCCGCCGCAAAGCCCGCAGCCCCACGGGCTGTGGGGCCACGCGAGCGGCTGCCAAAGAGCTTTCCAATGAGGCACGGCTTTCCCTCCTGGCTCTTCGGCCGTGGGAGCTGTGGCCAGAGCCGCGGCCCTACCGGAAAATGCTTCGCAGGCTGGCGCGGCGGCGCCACGTGGGCTCCGGTGGCGCCGAGGCTGACGGCCGCCGCAAAGCCCGCAGCCCCACGGGCTGTGGGGCCACGCGAGCAGCTGCCAAAGATCTTTCCAACGAGGCACGGCTTTCCCTCCTGGCTCTTCGGGTGTGGGAGCTGTGGCCAGAGCCGCGGCCCTACCGGAAAATGCTTCGCAGGCTGGCGCGGCGGCGCCACGTCGGCGCCGGTGGCGCCGAGGCTGACGGCCGCCGCAAAGCCCGCAGCCCCACGGGCTGTGGGGCCACGCGAGCGGCTGCCAAAGAGCTTTCCAATGAGGCACGGCTTTCCGTCCTGGCTCTTCGGGCGTGGGTGCTGTGGCCAGAGCCGCGGCCCTACCGGAAAATGCTTCGCAGGCTGGCGCGGCGGCGCCAGGTGGGCGCCGGTGGCGCCGAGGCTGACGGCCGCCGCAAAGCCCGCAGCCCCACGGGCTGTGGGGCCACGCGAGCGGCTGCCAAAGAGCTTTCCAATGAGGCACGGCTTTCCCTCCTGGCTCTTCGGGCGTGGGAGCTGTGGCCAGAGCCGCGGCCCTACCGGAAAATGCTTCGCAGGCTGGCGCGGCGGCTCCAGGTGGGCGCCGGTGGCGCCGAGGCTGACGGCCGCCGCAAAGCCCGCAGCCCCACGGAGTGTGGGGCCACGCGAGCGGCTGCCAAAGAGCTTTCCAACGAGGCACGGCTTTCCCTCCTGGCTCTTCGGGCGTGGGAGCTGTGGCCAGAGACGCGGCCCTACCGGAAAATGCTTCGGGGGCTGGCGCGGCGGCGCCAGGTGGGCGCCGGTGGTGCCGAGGCTGACGGCCGCCGCAAAGCCCGCAGCCCCACGGGCTGTGGGGCCACGCGAGCGGCTGCCAAAGAGCTTTCCAATGAGGCATGGCTTTCCCTCCTGGCTCTTTGGGCGTGGGAGCTGTGGCCAGAGCCGCAGCCCTACCGGAAAATGCTTCGGGGGCTGGCGGGGCGGCGCCAGGTGGGCGCCGGTGGCGCCGAGGCTGACGGCCACCGCAAAGCCCGCAGCCCCACGGGCTGTGGGGCCACGTGAGCGGCTGCCAAAGAGCTTTCCAACGAGGCACGGCTTTCCCTCCTCGCTCTTCGGGCGTGGGAGCTGTGGCCAGAGACGCGGCCCTACCGGAAAATGCTTTGGGAGCTGGCGCGGCGGCGCCAGGTGGGCGCCGGTGGCGCCGAGGCTGACGGCCGCCGCAAAGCCCGCAGCCCCACGGGCTGTGGGGCCACGCGAGCGGCTGCCAAAGAGCTTTCCAACGAGGCACGGCTTTCCCTCCTGGCTCTTCGGGTGTGGGAGCTGTGGCCAGAGCCGCGGCCCTACCGGAAAATGCTTCGCAGGCTGGCACGGCCGCGCCAGGTGGGCGCCGGTGGCACCGAGGCTGACGGGTGCCGGAAAGCCCGCAGCCCCACGGGCTGTGGGGCCACGCGAGCGGCTGCCAAAGAGCTTTCCAACGAGGCACGGCTTTCCCTCCTGGCTCTTCGGGCGTGGGAGCTGTGGCCAGAGCCGCGGCCCTACCGGAAAATGCTTCGGGGGCTGGCGCGGCGGCGCCAGGTGGGCGCCGGTGACACCGAGGCTGACGGCCGCCGCAAAGCCCGCAGCCCCACGGGCTGTGGGGCCACGCGAGCGGCTGCCAAAGAGCTTTCCAACAAGGCACGGCTTTCCCTCCTGGCTCTTCGGGCGTGGGAGCTGTGGCCAGAGCCGCGGCCCTACCGGAAAATGCTTCGCAGGCTGGCGCGGCGGCGCCAGGTGGGCGCCGGTGGCGCCGAGGCTGACGGCCGCCGCAAAGCCCGCAGCCCCACGGGCTGTGGGGCCACGCGAGCGGCTGCCAAAGAGCTTTCCAACGAGGCACGGCTTTCCCTCCTGGCTCTTCGGGCGTGGGAGCTGTGGCCAGAGCCGCGGCCCTACCGGAAAATGCTTCGGGGGCTGGCGCGGCGGCGCCAGGTGGGCGCCGGTGGCGCTGAGGCTGACGGCCGCCGCAAAGCCCGCAGCCCCACGGGCTGTGGGGCCACGCGAGCGGCTGCCAAAGAGCTTTCCAACGAGGCACGGCTTTCCCTCCTGGCTCTTCGGGCGTGGGAGCTGTGGCCAGAGCCGCGGCCCTACCGGAAAATGCTTCGGGGGCTGGCGCGGCGGCGCCAGGTGGGCGCCGGTGGCGCCGAGGCTGACGGCCGCCGCAAAGCCCGCAGCCCCACGGGCTGTGGGGCCACGCGAGCGGCTGCCAAAGAGCTTTCCAACGAGGCACGGCTTTCCCTCCTGGCTCTTCGGGCGTGGGAGCTGTGGCCAGAGACGCGGCCCTACCGGAAAATGCTTCGCGGGCTGGCGCGGCGGCGCCAAGTGGGCTCCGGTGGCGCCGAGGCTGACGGCCGCCGCAAAGCCCGCAGCCCCACGGAGTGTGGGGCCACGCGAGCGGCTGCCAAAGAGCTTTCCAACGAGGCACGGCTTTCCCTCCTGGCTCTTCGGGTGTGGGAGCTGTGGCCAGAGCCGCGGCCCTACCGGAAAATGCTTCGGGGGCTGGCGCGGCGGCGCCAGGTGGGCGCTGGTGGCGCCGAGGCTGACGGCCGCCGCAAAGCCCGCAGCCCCACGGTGTGTGGGGCCACGCGAGCGGCTGCCAAAGAGCTTTCCAACGAGGCACGGCTTTCCCTCCTGGCTCTTCGGGCGTGGGAGCTGTGGCCAGAGCCGCGGCCCTACCGGAAAATGCTTCGGGGGCTGGCGCGGCGGCGCCAGGTGGGCGCCAGTGGCGCCGAGGCTGACGGCCGCCGCAAAGCCCGCAGCCCCACGGGCTGTGGGGCCACGCGAGCGGCTGCCAAAGAGCTTTCCAACGAGGCACGGCTTTCTGTCCTGGCTCTTCGGGCGTGGGAGCTGTGGCCAGAGCCGCGGCCCTACCGGAAAATGCTTCGCAGGCTGGCACGGCGGCGCGAGGTGGGCGCCGGTGGCGCCGAGGCTGACGGCCGCCGCAAAGCCCGCAGCCCCACGGGCTGTGGGGCCACGCGAGCGGCTGCCAAAGAGCTTTCCAACGAGGCACGGCTTTCCCTCCTGGCTCTTCGGGCGTGGGAGCTGTGGCCAGAGACGCGGACCTACCGGAAAATGCTTCGGCGGCTGGCGCGGCGGCGCCAGGTGGGCGACGGTGGCGCCGAGGCTGACGGCCGCCGCAAAGCCCGCAGCCCCATGGGCTGTGGGGCCACGCGAGCGGCTGCCAAAGAGCTTTCCAACGAGGCACGGCTTTCCCTCCTGGCTCTTCGGGCGTGGGAGCTGTGGCCAGAGCCGCGGCCCTACCGGAAAATGCTTCGGGGGCTGGCACGGCGGCGCCAGGTGGGCGCCGGTGGCGCCGAGGCTGACGGCCGCCGCAAAGCCCGCAGCCCCACGGGCTGTGGGGCCACGCGAGCGGCTGCCAAAGAGCTTTCCAACGAGGCACGGCTTTCCCTCCTGGCTCTTCGGGCGTGGGAGCTGTGGCCAGAGCCGCGGCCCTACCGGAAAATGCTTCGGCGGCTGGCGCGCCGGCGCCAGGTGGGCGCCGGTGGCGCTGAGGCTGACGGCCGCCGCAAAGCCCGCAGCCCCACGGGCTGTGGGGCCACGCGAGCGGCTGCCAAAGAGCTTTCCAACGAGGCACGGCTTTCCCTCCTGTCTCTTCGGGCGTGGGAGCTGTGGCCAGAGACGCGGCCCTACCGGAAAATGCTTCGGGGGCTGGCGCGGCGGCGCCAGGTGGGCGACGGTGGCGCCGAGGCTGACGGCCGCCGCAAAGCCCGCAGCCCCACGGACTGTGGGGCCACGCGAGCGGCTGCCAAAGAGCTTTCCAACGAGGCACGGCTTTCCCTCCTGGCTCTTCGGGCGTGGGAGCTGTGGCCAGAGCCGCGGCCCTACCGGAAAATGCTTCGCAGGCTGGCGCGGCGGCGCCAGGTGGGCGCCGGTGGCGCCGAGGCTGACGGCCGCCGGAAAGCCCGCAGCCCCACGGACTGTGGGGCCACGCGAGCGGCTGCCAAAGAGCTTTCCAACGAGGCACGGCTTTCCCTCCTGGCTCTTCGGGCGTGGGAGCTGTGGCCAGAGCCGCGGCCCTACCGGAAAATGCTTCGGCGGCTGGCGCGGCGGCGCCAGGTGGGCGACGGTGGCGCCGAGGCTGACGGCCGCCGCAAAGCCCGCAGCCCCATGGGCTGTGGGGCCACGCGAGCGGCTGCCAAAGAGCTTTCCAACGAGGCACGGCTTTCCCTCCTGGCTCTTCGGGCGTGGGAGCTGTGGCCAGAGCCGCGGCCCTACCGGAAAATGCTTCGCAGGCTGGCGCGGCGGCGCCAGGTGGGCGACGGTGGCGCCGAGGCTGACGGCCGCCGCAAAGCCCGCAGCCCCATGGGCTGTGGGGCCACGCGAGCGGCTGCCAAAGAGCTTTCCAACGAGGCACGGCTTTCCCTCCTGGCTCTTCGGGCGTGGGAGCTGTGGCCAGAGCCGCGGCCCTACCGGAAAATGCTTCGGGGGCTGGCGCGGCGGCGCCAGGTGGGCGCCGGTGGCGCCGAGGCTGACGGCCGCCGCAAAGCCCGCAGCCCCACGGGCTGTGGGGCCACGCGAGCGGCTGCCAAAGAGCTTTCCAACGAGGCACGGCTTTCCCTCCTGGCTCTTCTGGCGTGGGAGCTGTGGCCAGAGCCGCGGCCCTACCGGAAAATGCTTCGGGGGCTGGCGCGGCGGCGCCAGGTGGGCGCCGGTGGCGCCGAGGCTGACGGCCGCCGCAAAGCCCGCAGCCCCACGGGCTGTGGGGCCACGCGAGCGGCTGCCAAAGAGCTTTCCAACAAGGCACGGCTTTCCCTCCTGGCTCTTCGGGCGTGGGAGCTGTGGCCAGAGCCGCGGCCCTACCGGAAAATGCTTCGGGGGCTGGCGCGGCGGCGCCAGGTGGGCGCCGGTGGCGCCGAGGCTGACGGCCGCCGCAAAGCCCGCAGCACCACGGGGTGTGGGGCCACGCGAGCGGCTGCCAAAGAGATTTCCAACAAGGCACGGCTTTCCCTCCTGGCTCTTCGGGCGTGGGAGCTGTGGCCAGAGACGCGGCCCTACCGGAAAATGCTTCGCAGGCTGGCGCGGCGGCGCCAGGTGGGCGCCGGTGGCGCCGAGGCTGACGGCCACCGCAAAGCCCGCAGCCCCACGGGCTGTGGGGCCACGCGAGCGGCTGCCAAAGAGCTTTCCAACGAGGCACGGCTTTCCCTCCTGGCTCTTCGGGCGTGGGAGCTGTGGCCAGAGCCGCAGCCCTACCGGAAAATGCTTCGGGGGCTGGCGGGGCGGCGCCAGGTGGGCGCCGGTGGCGCCGAGGCTGACGGCCACCGCAAAGCCCGCAGCCCCACGGGCTGTGGGGCCACGCAAGCGGCTGCCAAAGAGCTTTCCAACGAGGCACGGCTTTCCCTCCTGGCTCTTCGGGCGTGGGAGCTGTGGCCAGAGACGCGGCCCTACCGGAAAATGCTTCGGCGGCTGGCGCGGCGGCGCCAGGTGGGCGCCGGTGGCGCCGAGGCTGACGGCCGCCGCAAAGCCCGCAGCCCCACGGGCTGTGGGGCCACGCGAGCGGCTGCCAAAGAGCTTTCCAACGAGGCACGGCTTTCCCTCCTGGCTCTTCGGGCGTGGGAGCTGTGGCCAGAGCCGCGGCCCTACCGGAAAATGCTTCGCAGGCTGGCACGGCGGCGCCAGGTGGGCGCCGGTGGCGCCGAGGCTGACGGCCGCCGCAAAGCCCGCAGCCCCACGGGCTGTGGGGCCACGCGAGCGGCTGCCAAAGAGCTTTCCAACGAGGCACGGCTTTCCCTCCTGGCTCTTCGGGCGTGGGAGCTGTTGCCAGATCCGCGGCCCTACCGGAAAATGCTTCGCAGGCTGGCGCGGCGGCGCCAGGTGGGCGCCGGTGGCGCCGAGGCTGACGGCCGCCGCAAAGCCCGCAGCCCCACGGGCTGTGGGGCCACGCGAGCGGCTGCCAAAGAGCTTTCCAACGAGGCACGGCTTTCCCTCCTGGCTCTTCGGGCGTGGGAGCTGTGGCCAGAGCCGCGGCCCTACCGGAAAATGCTTCGGGGGCTGGCGCGGCGGCGCCACGTGGGCGCCGGTGGCGCCGAGGCTGACGGCCGCCGCAAAGCCCGCAGCCCCACGGGCTGTGGGGCCACGCGAGCGGCTGCCAAAGAGCTTTCCAACGAGGCACGGCTTTCCCTCCTGTCTCTTCTGGCGTGGGAGCTGTGGCCAGAGCCGCGGCCCTACCGGAAAATGCTTCGGGGGCTGGCGCGGCGGCGCCGGGTGGGCGCCGGTGGCGCCGAGGCTGACGGCCGCCGCAAAGCCCGCAGCCCCACGGGCTGTGGGGCCACGCGAGCGGCTGCCAAAGAGCTTTCCAACGAGGCACGGCTTTCCCTCCTGGCTCTTCGGGCGTGGGAGCTGTGGCCAGAGACGCGGCCCTACCGGAAAATGCTTTGGGAGCTGGCGCGGCGGCGCCAGGTGGGCGCCGGTGGCGCCGAGGCTGACGGCCGCCGCAAAGCCCGCAGCCCCACGGGCTGTGGGGCCACGCGAGCGGCTTCCAAAGAGCTTTCCAATGAGGCACGGCTTTCCCTCCTGGCTCTTCGGGCGTGGGAGCTGTGGCCAGAGACGCGGCCCTACCGGAAAATGCTTCGGGGGCTGGCGCGGCGGCGCCAGGTGGGCTCCGGTGGCGCCGAGGCTGACGGCCGCCGCAAAGCCCGCAGCCCCACGGGCTGTGGGGCCACGCGAGCGGCTGCCAAAGAGCTTTCCAATGAGGCACGGCTTTCCCTCCTGTCTCTTCGGGCGTGGGAGCTGTGGCCAGAGCCGCGGCCCTACCGGAAAATGCTTCGCGGGCTGGCGCGGCGGCGCCAGGTGGGCTCCGGTGGCGCCGAGGCTGACGGCCGCCGCAAAGCCCGCAGCCCCACGGTGTGTGGGGCCACGCGAGCGGTTGCCAAAGAGCTTTCCAACGAGGCACGGCTTTCCCTCCTGGCTCTTCGGGTGTGGGAGCTGTGGCCAGAGCCGCGGCCCTACCGGAAAATGCTTCGGGGGCTGGCGCGGCGGCGCCAGGTGGGCGCCGGTGGCGCCGAGGCTGACGGCCGCCGCAAAGCCCGCAGCCCCACGGGCTGTGGGGCCACGCGAGCGGCTGCCAAAGAGCTTTCCAACGAGGCACGGCTTTCCCTCCTGGCTCTTCTGGCGTGGGAGCTGTGGCCAGAGCCGCGGCCCTACCGGAAAATGCTTCGCAGGCTGGCACGGCGGCGCCAGGTGGGCGCCGGTGGCGCCGAGGCTGACGGCCGCCGCAAAGCCCACAGCCCCACGGGCTGTGGGGCCACGCGAGCGGCTGCCAAAGAGCTTTCCAACGAGGCACGGCTTTCCCTCCTGGCTCTTCGGGCGTGGGAGCTGTTGCCAGATCCGCGGCCCTACCGGAAAATGCTTCGGGGGCTGGCGCGGCGGCGCCAGGTGGGCGCCGGTGGCGCCGAGGCTGACGGGTGCCGGAAAGCCCGCAGCCCCACGGGCTGTGGGGCCACGTGAGCGGCTGCCAAAGAGCTTTCCAACGAGGCACGGCTTTCCCTCCTGGCTCTTCTGGCGTGGGAGCTGTGGCCAGAGCCGCGGCCCTACCGGAAAATGCTTCGGGGGCTGGCGCGGCGGCGGCAGGTGGGCGCCGGTGGCGCCGAGCCAGACGGCCGCCGCAAAGCCCGCAGCCCCACAGGCTGTGGGGCCACGCGAGCGGCTTCCAAAGAGCTTTCCAATGAGGCACGGCTTTCCCTCCTGGCTCTTCGGGCGTGGGAGCTGTGGCCAGAGCCGCGGCCCTACCGGAAAATGCTTCGGGGGCTGGCGCGGCGGCGCCAGGTGGGCGCCGGTGGCGCCGAGGCTGACGGCCGCCGCAAAGCCCGCAGCCCCACGGGCTGTGGGGCCACGCGAGCGGCTGCCAAAGAGCTTTCCAACGAGGCACGGCTTTCCCTCCTGGCTCTTCGGGTGTGGGAGCTGTGGCCAGAGCCGCGGCCCTACCGGAAAATGCTTCGGCGGCTGGCGCGGCGGCGCCAGGTGGGCGCCGGTGGCGCTGAGGCTGACGGCCGCCGCAAAGCCCGCAGCCCCACGGGCTGTGGGGCCACGCGAGCGGCTGCCAAAGAGCTTTCCAACGAGGCACGGCTTTCCCTCCTGGCTCTTCTGGCATGGGAGCTGTGGCCAGAGCCGCGGCCCTACCGGAAAATGCTTCGGGGGCTGGCGCGGCGGCGCCGGGTGGGCGCCGGTGGCGCCGAGGCTGACGGCCGCCGGAAAGCCCGCAGCCCCACGGGCTGTGGGGCCACGCGAGCGGCTGCCAAAGAGCTTTCCAACGAGGCACGGCTTTCCCTCCTGGCTCTTCGGGCGTGGGAGCTGTGGCCAGAGACGCGGCCCTACCGGAAAATGCTTTGGGAGCTGGCGCGGCGGCGCCAGGTGGGCGCCGGTGGCGCCGAGGCTGACGGCCGCCGCAAAGCCCGCAGCCCCACGGGCTGTGGGGCCACGCGAGCGGCTGCCAAAGAGCTTTCCAACGAGGCACGTCTTTCCGTCCTGGCTCTTCGGGCGTGGGAGCTGTGGCCAGAGCCGCGGCCCTACCGGAAAATGCTTCGCAGGCTGGCACGGCGGCGCCAGGTGGGCGCCGGTGGCGCCGAGGCTGACGGCCGCCACAAAGCCCGCAGCCCCACGGGCTGTGGGGCCACGCGAGCGGCTGCCAAAGAGCTTTCCAACGAGGCACGGCTTTCCCTCCTGGCTCTTCGGGTGTGGGAGCTGTGGCCAGAGCCGCGGCCCTACCGGAAAATGCTTCGGCGGCTGGCGCGGCGGCGCCAGGTGGGCGCCGGTGGCGCCGAGGCTGACGGCCGCCGCAAAGCCCGCAGCCCCACGGGCTGTGGGGCCACGCGAGCGGCTGCCAAAGAGCTTTCCAACGAGGCACGGCTTTCCCTCCTGGCTCTTCGGGTGTGGGAGCTGTGGCCAGAGCCGCGGCCCTACCGGAAAATGCTTCGGGGGCTGGCACGGCGGTGCCAGGTGGGCGCCGGTGGCGCTGAGGCTGACGGCCGCCGCAAAGCCCGCAGCCCCACGGGCTGTGGGGCCACGCGAGCGGCTGTCAAAGAGCTTTCCAACGAGGCACGGCTTTCCCTCCTGGCTCTTCTGGCATGGGAGCTGTGGCCAGAGCCGCGGCCCTACCGGAAAATGCTTCGGGGGCTGGCGCGGCGGCGCCGGGTGGGCGCCGGTGGCGCCGAGGCTGACGGCCGCCGGAAAGCCCGCAGCCCCACGGGCTGTGGGGCCACGCGAGCGGCTGCCAAAGAGCTTTCCAACGAGGCACGGCTTTCCCTCCTGGCTCTTCGGGCGTGGGAGCTGTGGCCAGAGACGCGGCCCTACCGGAAAATGCTTTGGGAGCTGGCGCGGCGGCGCCAGGTGGGCGCCGGTGGCGCCGAGGCTGACGGCCGCCGCAAAGCCCGCAGCCCCACGGGCTGTGGGGCCACGCGAGCGGCTTCCAAAGAGCTTTCCAATGAGGCACGGCTTTCCCTCCTGGCTCTTCGGGCGTGGGAGCTGTGGCCAGAGCCGCGGCCCTACCGGAAAATGCTTCGGGGGCTGGCGCGGCGGCACCAGGTGGGCTCCGGTGGCGCCGAGGCTGACGGCCGCCGCAAAGCCCGCAGCCCCACGGGCTGTGGGGCCACGCGAGCGGCTGCCAAAGAGCTTTCCAATGAGGCACGGCTTTCCCTCCTGTCTCTTCGGGCGTGGGAGCTGTGGCCAGAGCCGCGGCCCTACCGGAAAATGCTTCGCGGGCTGGCGCGGCGGCGCCAGGTGGGCTCCGGTGGCGCCGAGGCTGACGGCCGCCGCAAAGCCCGCAGCCCCACGGGCTGTGGGGCCACGCGAGCGGCTGCCAAAGAGCTTTCCAACGAGGCACGGCTTTCCCTCCTGGCTCTTCGGGCGTGGGAGCTGTGGCCAGAGCCGCGGCCCTACCGGAAAATGCTTCGGGGGCTGGCGCGGCGGCGCCAGGTGGGCGCCGGTGGCGCCGAGGCTGACGGCCGCCGCAAAGCCCGCAGCCCCACGGGCTGTGGGGCCACGCGAGCGGCTGCCAAAGAGCTTTCCAACGAGGCACGGCTTTCCCTCCTGGCTCTTCGGGCGTGGGAGCTGTGGCCAGAGCCGCGGCCCTACCGGAAAATGCTTCGGCGGCTGGCGCGGCGGCGCCAGGTGGGCGCCGGTGGCGCCGAGGCTGACGGCCGCCGCAAAGCCCGCAGCCCCATGGGCTGTGGGGCCACGCGAGCGGCTGCCAAAGAGCTTTCCAACGAGGCACGGCTTTCCCTCCTGGCTCTTCAGGTGTGGGAGCTGTGGCCAGAGCCGCGGCCCTACCGGAAAATGCTTCGCAGGCTGGCACGGCGGCGCCAGGTGGGCGCCGGTGGCGCTGAGGCTGACGGCCGCCGCAAAGCCCGCAGCCCCACGGGCTGTGGGGCCACGCGAGCGGCTGCCAAAGAGCTTTCCAACGAGGCACGGCTTTCCCTCCTGGCTCTTCGGGCGTGGGAGCTGTGGCCAGAGCCGCGGCCCTACCGGAAAATGCTTCGGGGGCTGGCGCGGCGGCGCCAGGTGGGCGCCGGTGGCGCCGAGGCTGACGGCAGCCGCAAAGCCCGCAGCCCCACGGACTGTGGGGCCACGCGAGCGGCTGCCAAAGAGCTTTCCAACGAGGCACGGCTTTCCCTCCTGGCTCTTTGGGCGTGGGAGCTGTGGCCAGAGACGCGGCCCTACCGGAAAATGCTTCGGGGGCTGGCGCGGCGGCGCCACGTGGGCGCCGGTGGCGCCGAGGCTGACGGCCGCGGCAAAGCCCGCAGCCCCACGGGCTGTGGGGCCACGCGAGCGGCTGCCAAAGAGCTTTCCAACGAGGCACGGCTTTCCCTCCTGGCTCTTCGGGCGTGGGAGCTGTGGCCAGAGCCGCGGCCCTACCGGAAAATGCTTCGGGGGCTGGCGCGGCGGCGCCAGGTGGGCGCCGGTGGCGCCGAGGCTGACGGCCGCCGGAAAGCCCGCAGCCCCACGGGCTGTGGGGCCACGCGAGCGGCTGCCAAAGAGCTTTCCAATGAGGCACGGCTTTCCCTCCTGGCTCTTCGGGCGTGGGAGCTGTGGCCAGAGACGCGGCCCTACCGGAAAATGCTTCGGGTGCTGGCGCGGCGGCGCCAGGTGGGCGCCGGTGGCGCCGAGGCTGACGGCCGCCGCAAAGCCCGCAGCCCCACGGGCTGTGGGGCCACGCGAGCGGCTGACAAAGAGCTTTCCAACGAGGCACGGCTTTCCCTCTTGTCTCTTCGGGCGTGGGAGCTGTGGCCAGAGCCGCGGCCCTACCGGAAAATGCTTCTCATGCTGGCGCGGCGGCGCCAGGTGGGCGCCGGTGGTGCCGAGGCTGACGGCCGCCGGAAAGCCCGCAGCCCCACGGGCTGTGGGGCCACGCGAGCGGCTGCCAAAGAGCTTTCCAACGAGGCACGGCTTTCCCTCCTGGCTCTTCGGGCGTGGGAGCTGTGGCCAGAGCCGCGGCCCTACCGGAAAATGCTTCACAGGCTGGCGCGGCGGCGCCAGGTGGGCGCCGGTGGCGCCGAGGCTGACGGCCGCCGCAAAGCCCGCAGCCCCACGGACTGTGGGGCCACGCAAGAGGCTGCCAAAGAGCTTTCCAACGAGGCACGGCTTTCCCTCCTGGCTCTTCGGGCGTGGGAGCTGTGGCCAGAGCCGCGGCCCTACCGGAAAATGCTTCGGGGGCTGGCGCGGCGGCGCCACGTGGGCGCCGGTGGCGCTGAGGCTGACGGCCGCCGCAAAGCCCGCAGCCCCACGGGCTGTGGGGCCACGCGAGCGGCTGCCAAAGAGCTTTCCAACGAGGCACGGCTTTCCCTCCTGGCTCTTCGGGCGTGGGAGCTGTGGCCAGAGCCGCGGCCCTACCGGAAAATGCTTCGGGGGCTGGCGCGGCGGCTCCAGGTGGGCGCCGGTGGCGCCGAGGCTGACGGCCGCCGCAAAGCCCGGAGCCCCACGGGCTGTGGGGCCACGCGAGCGGCTGCCAAAGAGCTTTCCAATGAGGCACGGCTTTCCCTCCTGGCTCTTCGGGCGTGGGAGCTGTGGCCAGAGCCGCGGCCCTACCGGAAAATGCTTCGCGGGCTGGCGCGGCGGCGCCAGGTGGGCGCCGGTGGCGCCGAGGCTGACGGCCGCCGCAAAGCCCGCAGCCCCACGGGCTGTGGGGCCACGCGAGCGGCTGCCAAAGAGCTTTCCAACGAGGCACGGCTTTCCCTCCTGGCTCTTCGGGCGTGGGAGCTGTCACCGGAGCCGCGGCCCTACCGGAAAATGCTTCGGCGGCTGGCGCGGCGGCGCCAGGTGGGCGCCGGTGGCGCCGAGGCTGACGGCCGCCGCAAAGCCCGCAGCCCCACGGGCTGTGGGGCCACGCGAGCGGCTGCCAAAGAGCTTTCCAACGAGGCACGGCTTTCCCTCCTGGCTCTTCGGGCGTGGGAGCTGTGGCCAGAGACGCGGCCCTACCGGAAAATGCTTCGGGGGCTGTCGTGGCGGCGCCAGGTGGGCGCCGGTGGCGCCGAGGCTGACGGCCGCCGCAAAGCCCGCAGCCCCACGGGCTGTGGGGCCACGCGAGCGGCTGCCAAAGAGCTTTCCAACGAGGCACGGCTTTCCTTCCTGGCTCTTCGGGCGTGGGAGCTGTGGCCAGAGCCGCGGCCCTACCGGAAAATGCTTCGGGGGCTGGCGCGGCGGCGCCAAGTGGGCGCCGGTGGCACCGAGGCTGACGGGCGCCGGAAAGCCCGCAGCCCCACGGGCTGTGGGGCCACGTGAGCGGCTGCCAAAGAGCTTTCCAACGAGGCACGGCTTTCCCTCCTGGCTCTTCTGGCGTGGGAGCTGTGGCCAGAGACGCGGCCCTACCGGAAAATGCTTCGCAGGCTGGCGCGGCAGCGCCACGTGGGCGCCGGTGGCGCCGAGGCTGACGGCCGCCGCAAAGCCCGCAGCCCCACGGGCTGTGGGGCCACGCGAGCGGCTGCCAAAGAGCTTTCCAACGAGGCACGGCTTTCCCTCCTGGCTCTTCGGGCGTGGGAGCTGTGGCCAGAGACGCGGCCCTACCGGAAAATGCTTCGGGGGCTGGCGCGGCGGCGCCAGGTGGGCGCCGGTGGCGCCGAGGCTGACGGCCGCCGCAAAGCCCAGCCCGCAGCCCCACGGGCTGTGGGGCCACGCGAGCGGCTGCCAAAGAGCTTTCCAACGAGGCACGGCTTTCCTTCCTGGCTCTTCGGGCGTGGGAGCTGTGGCCAGAGCCGCGGCCCTACCGGAAAATGCTTCGGGGGCTGGCGCGGCGGCGCCAGGTGGGCGCCGGTGGCACCGAGGCTGACGGGCGCCGGAAAGCCCGCAGCCCCACGGGCTGTGGGGCCACGTGAGCGGCTGCCAAAGAGCTTTCCAACGAGGCACGGCTTTCCCTCCTGGCTCTTCTGGCGTGGGAGCTGTGGCCAGAGACGCGGCCCTACCGGAAAATGCTTCGCAGGCTGGCGCGGCAGCGCCAGGTGGGCGCCAGTGGCGCTGAGGCTGACGGCCGCCGCAAAGCCCGCAGCCCCACGGGCTGTGGGGCCACGCGAGCGGCTGCCAAAGAGCTTTCCAATGAGGCACGGCTTTCCCTCCTGGCTCTTCGGGCGTGGGAGCTGTGGCCAGAGCCGCGGCCCTACCGGAAAATGCTTCGGGGGCTGGCGCGGCGGCGCCACATAGGTGCCGGTGGCGCCAAGGCTGACGGCCGCCGCAAAGCCCGCAGCCCCACGGGCTGTGGGGCCACGCGAGCGGCTGCCAAAGAGCTTTCCAACGAGGCACGGCTTTCCCTCCTGGCTCTTCGGGCGTGGGAGCTGTGGCCAGAGCCGCGGCCCTACCGGAAAATGCTTCGGGGGCTGGCGCGGCGGCGCCAGGTGGGCGCCGGTGGCGCCGAGGCTGACGGCCGCCGGAAAGCCCGGAGCCCCACGGGCTGTGGGGCCACGTGAGCGGCTGCCAAAGAGCTTTCCAACGAGGCATGGCTTTCCCTCCTCGCTCTTCGGGTGTGGGAGCTTTGGCCAGAGACGCGGCCGTACCGGAAAATGCTTCGGGGGCTGGCGCGGCGGCACCAGGTGGGCGCCGGTGGCGCCGAGGCTGACGGCCGCCGCAAAGCCCGCAGCCCCACGGGCTGTGGGGCCACGCGAGCGGCTGCCAAAGAGCTTTCCAACGAGACACGGCTTTCCCTCCTGGCTCTTCGGGCATGGGAGCTGTGGCCAGAGCCGCGGCCCTACCGGAAAATGCTTCGGGGGCTGGCGCGGCGGCGCCAGGTGGGCGCCGGTGGCGCCGAGGCTGACGGCCACCGCAAAGCCCACAGCCCCACGGGCTGTGGGGCCACGCGAGCGGCTGCCAAAGAGCTTTCCAACGAGGCACGGCTTTCCCTCCTGGCTCTTCGGGCGTGGAAGCTGTGGCCAGAGCCGCGGCCCTACCGGAAAATGCTTCGGGGGCTGGCGCGGCGGTGCCAGGTGGGCGCCGGTGGAGCCGAGGCTGACGGCCGCCGCAAAGCCCGCAGCCCCACGGACTGTGGGGCCACGCGAGCGGCTGCCAAAGAGCTTTCCAACGAGGCACGGCTTTCCCTCCTGGCTCTTCGGGCATGGGAGCTGTGACCAGAGACGCGGCCCTACCGGAAAATGCTTCGCAGGCTGGCGCGGCGGCGCCACATAGGCGCCGGTGGGGCCGAGGCTGACGGCTGACAGAAAGCCCGCAGCCCCACGGGCTGTGGGGCCACGCGAGCGGCTGCCAAAGAGCTTTCCAACGAGGCACGGCTTTCCCTCCTGGCTCTTCGGGCGTGGGAGCTGTGGCCAGAGACTCGGCCCTACCAGAAAATGCTTCGCAGGCTGGCTCGGCGGCTCCAGGTGGGCGCCGGTGGCGCCGAGGCTGACGGCCGCCGCAAAGCCCGCAGCCCCACGGGCTGTGGGGCCACGCGAGCGGCTGCCAAAGAGCTTTCCAACGAGGCACGGCTTTCCCTCCTGGCTCTTCGGGCGTGGGAGCTGTGGCCAGAGACGCGGCCCTACCGGAAAATGCTTCG
Organism: Larus michahellis; assembly: GCF_964199755.1. Taxonomy (NCBI): domain Eukaryota; kingdom Metazoa; phylum Chordata; class Aves; order Charadriiformes; family Laridae; genus Larus; species Larus michahellis. Next base: position 368,978 of record NW_027435979.1, read on the forward strand.
CAGGCTGGCGCGGCGGCGCCAGGTGGGCGCCGGTGGGGCCGAGGCTGACGGCTGACAGAAAGCCCGCAGCCCCATGGGCTGTGGGGCCACGCGAGCGGCTGCCAAAGAGCTTTCCAACGAGGCACGGCTTTCCCTCCTGGCTCTTCGGGCGTGGGAGCTGTGGCCAGAGACGCGGACCTACCGGAAAATGCTTAGCAGGCTGGCGCGGCGGCGCCACATAGGTGCCGGTGGCGCTGAGGCTGACGGCCGCCGCAAAGCCCGCAGACCCACGGGCTGTGGGGCCACGCGAGCGGCTGCCAAAGAGCTTTCCAACGAGGCACGGCTTTCCCTCCTGGCTCTTCGGCCGTGGGAGCTGTGGCCAGAGCCGCGGCCCTACCGGAAAATGCTTTTGGGGCTGTCGTGGCGGCGCCAGGTGGGCGCCGGTGGCGCCGAGGCTGACGGCCGCCGCAAAGCCCGCAGCCCCACGGGCTGTGGGGCCACGCGAGCGGCTGCCAAAGAGCTTTCCAACGAGGCACGGCTTTCCCTCCTGGCTCTTCGGGCGTGGGAGCTGTGGCCAGAGACGCGGCCCTACCGGAAAATGCTTCGCAGGCTGGCGCGGCGGCACCACGTGGGCGCCGGTGGCGCCGAGGCTGACGGCCGCCGCAAAGCCCGCAGCCCCACGGGCTGTGGGGCCACGCGAGCAGCTGCCAAAGAGCTTTCCAACGAGGCACGGCTTTCCCTCCTGGCTCTTCGGGCGTGGGAGCTGTGGCCAGAGCCGCGGCCCTACCAGAAAATGCTTCGCAGGCTGGCGCGGCGGCGCCACATAGGCGCCGGTGGCGCCGAGGCTGACGGCCGCCGCAAAGCCCGCAGCCCCACGGGCTGTGGGGCCACGCGAGCGGCTGCCAAAGAGCTTTCCAACGAGGCACGGCTTTCCCTCCTGGCTCTTCGGGCGTGGGAGCTGTGGCCAGAGCCGCGGCCCTACTGGAAAATGCTTCGGGGGCTGGCGCGGCGGTGCCAGGTGGGCGCCGGTGGGGCCGAGGCTGACGGCCGCCGCAAAGCCCGCAGCCCCACGGGCTGTGGGGCCACGCGAGCGGCTGCCAAAGAGCTTTCCAACGAGGCACGGCTTTCCCTCCTGGCTCTTCGGGCGTGGGAGCTGTGGCCAGAGCCGCGGCCCTACTGGAAAATGCTTCGGGGGCTGGCGCGGCAGCGCCAGGTGGGCGCCGGTGGCGCCGAGGCTGACGGCCGCCGCAAAGCCCGCAGCCCCACAGGCTGTGGGGCCACGCGAGCGGCTGCCAAAGAGCTTTCCAACGAGGCACGGCTTTTCCTCCTGGCTCTTCGGGCGTGGGAGCTGTGGCCAGAGCCGCGGCCCTACCGGAAAATGCTTTTGGGGCTGACGTGGCGGCGTCAGGTGGGCGCCGGTGGCGCCGAGGCTGACGGCCGCCGCAAAGCCCGCAGCCCCACGGGCTGTGGGGCCACGCGAGCGGCTGCCAAAGAGCTTTCCAACGAGGCACGGCTTTCCCTCCTGGCTCTTCGGGCGTGGGAGCTGTGGCCAGAGACGTGGCCCTACCGGAAAATGCGTCGGGGGCTGGCGCGGCGGCGCCAGGTGGGCGCCGATGGCGCCGAGGCTGACGGCCGCCGCAAAGCCCGCAGCCCCACGGGCTGTGGGGCCACGCGAGCGGCTGCCAAAGAGCTTTCCAACGAGGCACGGCTTTCCCTCCTGGCTCTTCGGGCATGGGAGCTGTGGCCAGAGACGCGGCCCTACCGGAAAATGCTTCGCAGGCTGGCGCGGCGGCGCCACATAGGCGCCGGTGGGGCCGAGGCTGACGGCTGACAGAAAGCCCGCAGCCCCACGGGCTGTGGGGCCACGCGAGCGGCTGCCAAAGAGCTTTCCAACGAGGCACGGCTTTCCCTCCTGGCTCTTCGGGCGTGGGAGCTGTGGCCAGAGACTCGGCCCTACCGGAAAATGCTTCGCAGGCTGTCGCGGCGGCTCCAGGTGGGCGCCGGTGGCGCCGAGGCTGACGGCCGCCGCAAAGCCCGCAGCCCCACGGGCTGTGGGGCCACGCGAGCGGCTGCCAAAGAGCTTTCCAACGAGGCACGGCTTTCCCTCCTGGCTCTTCGGGCGTGGGAGCTGTGGCCAGAGCCGCGGCCCTACCGGAAAATGCTTCGCAGGCTGGCGCGGCGGCGCCACGTGGGCGCCGGTGGGGCCGAGGCTGACGGCCACCGCAAAGCCCGCAGCCCCACGGGCTGTGGGGCCACGCGAGCGGCTGCCAAAGAGCTTTCCAACGAGGCACGGCTTTCCCTCCTGGCTCTTCGGGCGTGGGAGCTGTGGCCAGAGACGCGGCCCTACCGGAAAATGCTTCGGGGGCTGTCGTGGCGGCGTCAGGTGGGCGCCGGTGGCGCCGAGGCTGACGGCCGCCGCAAAGCCCGCAGCCCCACGGGCTGTGGGGCCACGTGAGCGGCTGCCAAAGAGCTTTCCAACGAGGAATGGCTTTCCCTCCTCGCTCTTCGGGTGTGGGAGCTTTGGCCAGAGACGCGGCCGTACCGGAAAATGCTTCGGGGGCTGGCGCGGCGGCACCAGGTGGGCGCCGGTGGCGCCGAGGCTGACGGCCGCCGCAAAGCCCGCAGCCCCACGGGCTGTGGGGCCACGCGAGCGGCTGCCAAAGAGCTTTCCAACGAGGCACGGCTTTCCCTCCTGGCTCTTCGGGCGTGGGAGCTGTGGCCAGAGACGTGGCCCTACCGGAAAATGCGTCGGGGGCTGGCGCGGCGGCGCCAGGTGGGCGCCGGTGGCGCCGAGGCTGACGGCCGCCGCAAAGCCCGCAGCCCCACGGGCTGTGGGGCCACGCGAGCGGCTGCCAAAGAGCTTTCCAACGAGGCACGGCTTTCCCTCCTGGCTCTTCGGGCATGGGAGCTGTGGCCAGAGACGCGGCCCTACCGGAAAATGCTTCGCAGGCTGGCGCGGCGGCGCCACATAGGCGCCGGTGGGGACGAGGCTGACGGCTGACAGAAAGCCCGCAGCACCACGGGCTGTGGGGCCACGCGAGCGGCTGCCAAAGAGCTTTCCAACGAGGCACGGCTTTCCCTCCTGGCTCTTCGGGCGTGGGAGCTGTGGCCAGAGACTCGGCCCTACCAGAAAATGCTTCGCAGGCTGGCGCGGCGGCTCCAGGTGGGCGCCGGTGGCGCCGAGGCTGACGGCCGCCGCAAAGCCCGCAGCCCCACGGGCTGTGGGGCCACGCGAGCGGCTGCCAAAGAGCTTTCCAACGAGGCACGGCTTTCCCTCCTGGCTCTTCGGGCGTGGGAGCTGTGGCCAGAGCCGCGGCCCTACCGGAAAATGCTTCGGGGGCTGGCGCGGCGGCGCCAGGTGGGCGCCGGTGGCGCCGAGGCTGACGGCCACCGCAAAGCCCGCAGCCCCACGGGCTGTGGGGCCACGCGAGCGGCTGCCAAAGAGCTTTCCAACGAGGCACGGCTTTCCCTCCTGGCTCTTCGGGCGTGGGAGCTGTGGCCAGAGCCGCGGCCCTACCGGAAAATGCTTCGCAGGCTGGCGCGGCGGCGTCAGGTGGGCGCCGGTGGCGCCGAGGCTGACGGCCGCCGGAAAGCCCGCAGCCCCACGGGCTGTGGGGCCACGTGAGCGCTGCCAAAGAGCTTTCCAACGAGGAATGGCTTTCCCTCCTCGCTCTTCGGGTGTGGGAGCTTTGGCCAGAGACGCGGCCGTACCGGAAAATGCTTCGGGGGCTGGCGCGGCGGCACCAGGTGGGCGCCGGTGGCGCCGAGGCTGACGGCCGCCGCAAAGCCCGCAGCCCCACGGACTGTGGGGCCACGCGAGCGGCTGCCAAAGAGCTTTCCAACGAGACACGGCTTTCCCTCCTGGCTCTTCGGGCATGGGAGCGGTGGCCAGAGATGCGGCCCTACCGGAAAATGCTTCGCAGGCTGGCGCGGCGGTGCTACGTAGGCGCCGGTGGCGCTGAGGCTGACGGCTGACAGAAAGCCCGCAGCCCCACGGGCTGTGGGGCCACGCGAGCGGCTGCCAAAGAGCTTTCCAACGAGGCACGGCTTTCCCTCCTGGCTCTTCGGGCGTGGGAGCTGTGGCCAGAGACTCGGCCCTACCAGAAAATGCTTCGCAGGCTGGCGCGGCGGCTCCAGGTGGGCGCCGGTGGCGCCGAGGCTGACGGCCGCCGCAAAGCCCGCAGCCCCACGGGCTGTGGGGCCACGCGAGCGGCTGCCAAAGAGCTTTCCAACGAGGCACGGCTTTCCCTCCTGGCTCTTCGGGCGTGGGAGCTGTGGCCAGAGCCGCGGCCCTACCGGAAAATGCTTCGGGGGCTGGCGCGGCGGCGCCAGGTGGGCGCCGATGGCGCCGAGGCTGACGGCCGCCGCAAAGCCCGCAGCCCCACGGGCTGTGGGGCCACGCGAGCGGCTGCCAAAGAGCTTTCCAACAAGGCACGGCTTTCCCTCCTGGCTCTTCGGGCGTGGGAGCTGTGGCCAGAGCCGCGGCCCTACCGGAAAATGCTTCGGCGGCTGGCGCGGCAGCGCCAGGTGGGCGCCGGTGGCGCCGAGGCTGACGGCCGCCGCAAAGCCCGCAGCCCCATGGGCTGTGGGGCCACGCGAGCAGCTGCCAAAGAGCTTTCCAACGAGGCACGGCTTTCCCTCCTGGCTCTTCGGGCGTGGGAGCTGTGGCCAGAGCCGCGGCCCTACCAGAAAATGCTTCGCAGGCTGGCGCGGCGGCGCCACATAGGCGCCGGTGGCGCCGAGGCTGACGGCCGCCGCAAAGCCCGCAGCCCCATGGGCTGTGGGGCCACGCGAGCGGCTGCCAAAGAGCTTTCCAACAAGGCACGGCTTTCCCTCCTGGCTCTTCGGGCGTGGGAGCTGTGGCCAGAGACGCGGCCCTACCGGAAAATGCTTCGGGGGCTGGCGCGGTGGCGCCACGTGGGCGCCAGTGGCGCCGAGGCTGACGGCCGCCGCAAAGCCCGCAGCCCCACGGGCTGTGCGGCCACGCGAGCGGCTGCCAAAGTGCTTTCCAACGAGGCACGGCTTTCCCTCCTGGCTCTTCGGGCGTGGGAGCTGTGGCCAGAGCCGCGGCCCTACCGGAAAATGCTTCGGCGGCTGGCGCGGCGGCGCCAGGTGGGCGCCGGTGGCGCCGAGGCTGACGGCCGCCGCAAAGCCCGCAGCCCCACGGGCTGTGGGGCCACGCGAGCGGCTGCCAAAGAGCTTTCCAACGAGGCACGGCTTTCCCTCCTGGCTCTTCGGGCGTGGGAGCTGTGGCCAGAGCCGCGGCCCTACCGGAAAATGCTTCGGGGGCTGGCGCGGCGGCGCCAGGTGGGCGCCGGTGGCGCCGAGGCTGACGGCCGCCGCAAAGCCCGCAGCCCCATGGGCTGTGGGGCCACGCGAGCAGCTGCCAAAGAGCTTTCCAACGAGGCACGGCTTTCCCTCCTGGCTCTTCGGGCGTGGGAGCTGTGGCCAGAGCCGTGGCCCTACCAGAAAATGCTTCGCAGGCTGGCGCGGCGGCGCCACATAGGCGCCGGTGGCGCCGAGGCTGACGGCCGCCGCAAAGCCCGCAGCCCCACGGGCTGTGGGGCCACGCGAGCGGCTGCCAAAGTGCTTTCCAACGAGGCACGGCTTTCCCTCCTGGCTCTTCGGGCGTGGGAGCTGTGGCCAGAGCCGCGGCCCTACCGGAAAATGCTTCGGGGGCTGGCGCGGCGGCGCCAGGTGGGCGCCGGTGGCGCCGAGGCTGACGGCCACCGCAAAGCCCGCAGCCCCACGGGCTGTGGGGCCACGCGAGCGGCTGCCAAAGAGCTTTCCAACGAGGCACGGCTTTCCCTCCTGGCTCTTCGGGCGTGGGAGCTGTGGCCAGAGACGCGGCCCTACCGGAAAATGCTTCGGGGGCTGGCGCGGAGGCGCCAGGTGGGCGCCGGTGGGGCCGAGGCTGACGGCCGCCGCAAAGCCCGCAGCCCCACGGGCTGTGGGGCCACGCGAGCGGCTGCCAAAGAGCTTTCCAACGAGGCACGGCTTTCCCTCCTGGCTCTTCGGGCGTGGGAGCTGTGGCCAGAGCCGCGGCCCTACTGGAAAATGCTTCGGCGGCTGGCGCGGCAGCGCCAGGTGGGCGCCGGTGGCGCCGAGGCTGACGGCCGCCGCAAAGCCCGCAGCCCCACGGGGTGTGGGGCCACGCGAGCGGCTGCCAAAGAGCTTTCCAACGAGGCACGGCTTTCCCTCCTGGCTCTTCGGGCATGGGAGCGGTGGCCAGAGATGCGGCCCTACCGGAAAATGCTTCGCAGGCTGGCGCGGCGGTGCTACGTAGGCGCCGGTGGCGCCGAGGCTGACGGCTGACAGAAAGCCCGCAGCCCCACGGGCTGTGGGGCCACGCGAGCGGCTGCCAAAGAGCTTTCCAACGAGGCACGGCTTTCCCTCCTGGCTCTTCGGGCGTGGGAGCTGTGGCCAGAGACGCGGACCTACCGGAAAATGCTTCGGGGGCTGGCGCGGCGGCGCCACATAGGTGCCGGTGGCGCCGAGGCTGACGGCCGCCGCAAAGCCCGCAGCCCCACGGGCTGTGGGGCCACGTGAGCGGCTGCCAAAGAGCTTTCCAACGAGGCACGGCTTTCCCTCCTGGCTCTTCGGGCGTGGGAGCTGTGGCCAGAGCCGCGGCCCTACCGGAAAATGCTTCGCAGGCTGGCGCGGCAGCGCCAGGTGGGCGCCGGTGGCGCCGAGGCTGACGGCCGCCGCAAAGCCCGCAGCCCCACGGACTGTGGGGCCACGCGAGCGGCTGCCAAAGAGCTTTCCAACGAGGCACGGCTTTCCCTCCTGGCTCTTCGGGCGTGGGAGCTGTGGCCAGAGACGCGGACCTACCGGAAAATGCTTCGGGGGCTGGCTCGGCGGCGCCAGGTGGGCGCCGGTGGCGCCGAGGCTGACGGCCGCCGCAAAGCCCGCAGCGCCACAGGCTGTGGGGCCACGCGAGCGGCTGCCAAAGAGCTTTCCAACGAGGCACGGCTTTCCCTCCTGGCTCTTCGGGCGTGGGAGCTGTGGCCAGAGACGCGGCCCTACCGGAAAATGCTTTTGGGGCTGTCGTGGCGGCGCCAGGTGGGCGCTGGTGGCGCCGAGGCTTACGGCCGCCGCAAAGCCCGCAGCCCCACGGACTGTGGGGCCACGGAAGCGGCTGCCAAAGAGCTTTCCAACGAGGCACGGCTTTCCCTCCTGGCTCTTCGGGCGTGGAAGCTGTGGCCAGAGACGCGGCCCTACCGGAAAATGCTTCGGGGGCTGGCGCGGCGGCACCAGGTGGGCGCCGGTGGCGCCGAGGCTGACGGCCGCCGCAAAGCCCGCAGCCCCACGGGCTGTGGGGCCACGCGAGCGGCTGCCAAAGAGCTTTCCAACGAGGCACGGCTTTCCCTCCTGGCTCTTCGGGCGTGGGAGCTGTGGCCAGAGCCGCGGCCCTACCGGAAAATGCTTCGGGGGCTGTCGTGGCGGCGTCAGGTGGGCGCCGGTGGCGCCGAGGCTGACGGCCGCCGCAAAGCCCGCAGCCCCACGGGCTGTGGGGCCACGCGAGCGGCTGCCAAAGAGCTTTCCAACGAGGCACGGCTTTCCCTCCTGGCTCTTCGGGCGTGGGAGCTGTGGCCAGAGCCGCGGCCCTACCGGAAAATGCGTCGGGGGCTGGCGCGGCGGCGCCAGGTGGGCGCCGGTGGCGCCGAGGCTGACGGCCGCCGCAAAGCCCGCAGCCCCACGGACTGTGGGGCCACGCGAGCGGCTGCCAAAGAGCTTTCCAACGAGGCACGGCTTTCCCTCCTGGCTCTTCGGGCGTGGGAGCTGTGGCCAGAGCCGCGGCCCTACCGGAAAATGCTTCGGGGGCTGGCGCTGCGGCGCCACATAGGCGCCGGTGGCGCCGAGGCTGACGGCCGCCGCAAAGCCCGCAGCCCCACGGGCTGTGGGGCCACGCGAGCGGCTGCCAAAGAGCTTTCCAACGAGGCACGGCTTTCCCTCCTGGCTCTTCGGCCGTGGGAGCTGTGGCCAGAGCCGCTGCCCTACTGGAAAATGCTTCGGCGGCTGGCGCGGCAGCGCCAGGTGGGCGCCGGTGGCGCCGAGGCTGACGGCCGCCGCAAAGCCCGCAGCCCCACGGACTGTGGGGCCACGCGAGCGGCTGCCAAAGAGCTTTCCAACGAGGCACGGCTTTCCCTCCTGGCTCTTCGGGCGTGGGAGCTGTGGCCAGAGCCGCGGCCCTACCGGAAAATGCTTCGGGGGCTGGCGCGGCGGCGCCACGTGGGCGCCGGTGGCGCCGAGGCTGATGGCCGCCGCAAAGCCCGCAGCCCCACGGGCTGTGGGGCCACGCGAGCGGCTGCCAAAGAGCTTTCCAACGAGGCACGGCTTTCCCTCCTGGCTCTTCGGGCGTGGGAGCTGTGGCCAGAGACGCGGCCCTACCGGAAAATGCTTTTGGGGCTGTCGTGGCGGCGTCAGGTGGGCGCCGGTGGCGCCGAGGCTGACGGCCGCCGCAAAGCCCGCCGCCCCACGGGCTGTGGGGCCACGCGAGCGGCTGCCAAAGAGCTTTCCAACGAGGCACGGCTTTCCCTCCTGGCTCTTCGGGCGTGGGAGCTGTGGCCAGAGACTCGGCCCTACCGGAAAATGCTTCGCAGGCTGTCGCGGCGGCTCCAGGTGGGCGCCGGTGGCGCCGAGGCTGACGGCCGCCGCAAAGCCCGCAGCCCCACGGGCTGTGGGGCCACGCGAGCGGCTGCCAAAGAGCTTTCCAACGAGGCACGGCTTTCCCTCCTGGCTCTTCGGGCGTGGGAGCTGTGGCCAGAGCCGCGGCCCTACCGGAAAATGCTTCGGGGGCTGGCGCGGCGGCGCCACGTGGGCGCCGGTGGGGCCGAGGCTGACGGCCACCGCAAAGCCCGCAGCCCCACGGGCTGTGGGGCCACGCGAGCGGCTGCCAAAGAGCTTTCCAACGAGGCACGGCTTTCCCTCCTGGCTCTTCGGGCGTGGGAGCTGTGGCCAGAGCCGCGGCCCTACCGGAAAATGCTTCGGGGGCTGTCGTGGCGGCGTCAGGTGGGCGCCGGTGGCGCCGAGGCTGACGGCCGCCGCAAAGCCCGCAGCCCCACGGGCTGTGGGGCCACGTGAGCGGCTGCCAAAGAGCTTTCCAACGAGGAATGGCTTTCCCTCCTCGCTCTTCGGGTGTGGGAGCTTTGGCCAGAGACGCGGCCGTACCGGAAAATGCTTCGGGGGCTGGCGCGGCGGCACCAGGTGGGCGCCGGTGGCGCCGAGGCTGACGGCCGCCGCAAAGCCCGCAGCCCCACGGGCTGTGGGGCCACGCGAGCGGCTGCCAAAGAGCTTTCCAACGAGGCACGGCTTTCCCTCCTGGCTCTTCGGGCGTGGGAGCTGTGGCCAGAGACGTGGCCCTACCGGAAAATGCGTCGGGGGCTGGCGCGGCGGCGCCAGGTGGGCGCCGGTGGCGCCGAGGCTGACGGCCGCCGCAAAGCCCGCAGCCCCACGGGCTGTGGGGCCACGCGAGCGGCTGCCAAAGAGCTTTCCAACGAGGCACGGCTTTCCCTCCTGGCTCTTCGGGCATGGGAGCTGTGGCCAGAGACGCGGCCCTACCGGAAAATGCTTCGCAGGCTGGCGCGGCGGCGCCACATAGGCGCCGGTGGGGCCGAGGCTGACGGCTGACAGAAAGCCCGCAGCACCACGGGCTGTGGGGCCACGCGAGCGGCTGCCAAAGAGCTTTCCAACGAGGCACGGCTTTCCCTCCTGGCTCTTCGGGCGTGGGAGCTGTGGCCAGAGACTCGGCCCTACCAGAAAATGCTTCGCAGGCTGGCGCGGCGGCTCCAGGTGGGCGCCGGTGGCGCCGAGGCTGACGGCCGCCGCAAAGCCCGCAGCCCCACGGGCTGTGGGGCCACGCGAGCGGCTGCCAAAGAGCTTTCCAACGAGGCACGGCTTTCCCTCCTGGCTCTTCGGGCGTGGGAGCTGTGGCCAGAGCCGCGGCCCTACCGGAAAATGCTTCGGGGGCTGGCGCGGCGGCGCCAGGTGGGCGCCGGTGGCGCCGAGGCTGACGGCCACCGCAAAGCCCGCAGCCCCACGGGCTGTGGGGCCACGCGAGCGGCTGCCAAAGAGCTTTCCAACGAGGCACGGCTTTCCCTCCTGGCTCTTCGGGCGTGGGAGCTGTGGCCAGAGCCGCGGCCCTACCGGAAAATGCTTCGCAGGCTGGCGCGGCGGCGTCAGGTGGGCGCCGGTGGCGCCGAGGCTGACGGCCGCCGGAAAGCCCGCAGCCCCACGGGCTGTGGGGCCACGTGAGCGCTGCCAAAGAGCTTTCCAACGAGGAATGGCTTTCCCTCCTCGCTCTTCGGGTGTGGGAGCTTTGGCCAGAGACGCGGCCGTACCGGAAAATGCTTCGGGGGCTGGCGCGGCGGCACCAGGTGGGCGCCGGTGGCGCCGAGGCTGACGGCCGCCGCAAAGCCCGCAGCCCCACGGACTGTGGGGCCACGCGAGCGGCTGCCAAAGAGCTTTCCAACGAGACACGGCTTTCCCTCCTGGCTCTTCGGGCATGGGAGCGGTGGCCAGAGATGCGGCCCTACCGGAAAATGCTTCGCAGGCTGGCGCGGCGGTGCTACGTAGGCGCCGGTGGCGCTGAGGCTGACGGCTGACAGAAAGCCCGCAGCCCCACGGGCTGTGGGGCCACGCGAGCGGCTGCCAAAGAGCTTTCCAACGAGGCACGGCTTTCCCTCCTGGCTCTTCGGGCGTGGGAGCTGTGGCCAGAGACTCGGCCCTACCAGAAAATGCTTCGCAGGCTGGCGCGGCGGCTCCAGGTGGGCGCCGGTGGCGCCGAGGCTGACGGCCGCCGCAAAGCCCGCAGCCCCACGGGCTGTGGGGCCACGCGAGCGGCTGCCAAAGAGCTTTCCAACGAGGCACGGCTTTCCCTCCTGGCTCTTCGGGCGTGGGAGCTGTGGCCAGAGCCGCGGCCCTACCGGAAAATGCTTCGGGGGCTGGCGCGGCGGCGCCAGGTGGGCGCCGATGGCGCCGAGGCTGACGGCCGCCGCAAAGCCCGCAGCCCCACGGGCTGTGGGGCCACGCGAGCGGCTGCCAAAGAGCTTTCCAACAAGGCACGGCTTTCCCTCCTGGCTCTTCGGGCGTGGGAGCTGTGGCCAGAGCCGCGGCCCTACCGGAAAATGCTTCGGCGGCTGGCGCGGCAGCGCCAGGTGGGCGCCGGTGGCGCCGAGGCTGACGGCCGCCGCAAAGCCCGCAGCCCCATGGGCTGTGGGGCCACGCGAGCAGCTGCCAAAGAGCTTTCCAACGAGGCACGGCTTTCCCTCCTGGCTCTTCGGGCGTGGGAGCTGTGGCCAGAGCCGCGGCCCTACCAGAAAATGCTTCGCAGGCTGGCGCGGCGGCGCCACATAGGCGCCGGTGGCGCCGAGGCTGACGGCCGCCGCAAAGCCCGCAGCCCCATGGGCTGTGGGGCCACGCGAGCGGCTGCCAAAGAGCTTTCCAACAAGGCACGGCTTTCCCTCCTGGCTCTTCGGGCGTGGGAGCTGTGGCCAGAGACGCGGCCCTACCGGAAAATGCTTCGGGGGCTGGCGCGGTGGCGCCACGTGGGCGCCAGTGGCGCCGAGGCTGACGGCCGCCGCAAAGCCCGCAGCCCCACGGGCTGTGCGGCCACGCGAGCGGCTGCCAAAGTGCTTTCCAACGAGGCACGGCTTTCCCTCCTGGCTCTTCGGGCGTGGGAGCTGTGGCCAGAGCCGCGGCCCTACCGGAAAATGCTTCGGGGGCTGGCGCGGCGGCGCCAGGTGGGCGCCGGTGGCGCCGAGGCTGACGGCCACCGCAAAGCCCGCAGCCCCACGGGCTGTGGGGCCACGCGAGCGGCTGCCAAAGAGCTTTCCAACGAGGCACGGCTTTCCCTCCTGGCTCTTCGGGCGTGGGAGCTGTGGCCAGAGACGCGGCCCTACCGGAAAATGCTTCGGGGGCTGGCGCGGAGGCGCCAGGTGGGCGCCGGTGGGGCCGAGGCTGACGGCCGCCGCAAAGCCCGCAGCCCCACGGGCTGTGGGGCCACGCGAGCGGCTGCCAAAGAGCTTTCCAACGAGGCACGGCTTTCCCTCCTGGCTCTTCGGGCGTGGGAGCTGTGGCCAGAGCCGCGGCCCTACTGGAAAATGCTTCGGCGGCTGGCGCGGCAGCGCCAGGTGGGCGCCGGTGGCGCCGAGGCTGACGGCCGCCGCAAAGCCCGCAGCCCCACGGGCTGTGGGGCCACGCCAGCGGCTGCCAAAGAGCTTTCCAACGAGGCACGGCTTTCCCTCCTGGCTCTTCGGGCATGGGAGCGGTGGCCAGAGATGCGGCCCTACCGGAAAATGCTTCGCAGGCTGGCGCGGCGGTGCTACGTAGGCGCCGGTGGCGCCGAGGCTGACGGCTGACAGAAAGCCCGCAGCCCCACGGGCTGTGGGGCCACGCGAGCGGCTGCCAAAGAGCTTTCCAACGAGGCACGGCTTTCCCTCCTGGCTCTTCGGGCGTGGGAGCTGTGGCCAGAGACGCGGACCTACCGGAAAATGCTTCGGGGGCTGGCGCGGCGGCGCCACATAGGTGCCGGTGGCGCCGAGGCTGACGGCCGCCGCAAAGCCCGCAGCCCCACGGGCTGTGGGGCCACGTGAGCGGCTGCCAAAGAGCTTTCCAACGAGGCACGGCTTTCCCTCCTGGCTCTTCGGGCGTGGGAGCTGTGGCCAGAGCCGCGGCCCTACCGGAAAATGCTTCGCAGGCTGGCGCGGCAGCGCCAGGTGGGCGCCGGTGGCGCCGAGGCTGACGGCCGCCGCAAAGCCCGCAGCCCCACGGACTGTGGGGCCACGCGAGCGGCTGCCAAAGAGCTTTCCAACGAGGCACGGCTTTCCCTCCTGGCTCTTCGGGCGTGGGAGCTGTGGCCAGAGACGCGGACCTACCGGAAAATGCTTCGGGGGCTGGCTCGGCGGCGCCAGGTGGGCGCCGGTGGCGCCGAGGCTGACGGCCGCCGCAAAGCCCGCAGCGCCACAGGCTGTGGGGCCACGCGAGCGGCTGCCAAAGAGCTTTCCAACGAGGCACGGCTTTCCCTCCTGGCTCTTCGGGCGTGGGAGCTGTGGCCAGAGCCGCGGCCCTACCGGAAAATGCTTTTGGGGCTGTCGTGGCGGCGCCAGGTGGGCGCTGGTGGCGCCGAGGCTGACGGCCGCCGCAAAGCCCGCAGCCCCACGGACTGTGGGGCCACGGAAGCGGCTGCCAAAGAGCTTTCCAACGAGGCACGGCTTTCCCTCCTGGCTCTTCGGGCGTGGAAGCTGTGGCCAGAGACGCGGCCCTACCGGAAAATGCTTCGGGGGCTGGCGCGGCGGCACCAGGTGGGCGCCGGTGGCGCCGAGGCTGACGGCCACCGCAAAGCCCGCAGCCCCACGGGCTGTGGGGCCACGCGAGCGGCTGCCAAAGAGCTTTCCAACGAGGCACGGCTTTCCCTCCTGGCTCTTCGGGCGTGGGAGCTGTGGCCAGAGCCGCGGCCCTACCGGAAAATGCTTCGCAGGCTGGCGCGGCGGCGTCAGGTGGGCGCCGGTGGCGCCGAGGCTGACGGCCGCCGGAAAGCCCGCAGCCCCACGGGCTGTGGGGCCACGTGAGCGCTGCCAAAGAGCTTTCCAACGAGGAATGGCTTTCCCTCCTCGCTCTTCGGGTGTGGGAGCTTTGGCCAGAGACGCGGCCGTACCGGAAAATGCTTCGGGGGCTGGCGCGGCGGCACCAGGTGGGCGCCGGTGGCGCCGAGGCTGACGGCCGCCGCAAAGCCCGCAGCCCCACGGACTGTGGGGCCACGCGAGCGGCTGCCAAAGAGCTTTCCAACGAGACACGGCTTTCCCTCCTGGCTCTTCGGGCATGGGAGCGGTGGCCAGAGATGCGGCCCTACCGGAAAATGCTTCGCAGGCTGGCGCGGCGGTGCTACGTAGGCGCCGGTGGCGCTGAGGCTGACGGCTGACAGAAAGCCCGCAGCCCCACGGGCTGTGGGGCCACGCGAGCGGCTGCCAAAGAGCTTTCCAACGAGGCACGGCTTTCCCTCCTGGCTCTTCGGGCGTGGGAGCTGTGGCCAGAGACTCGGCCCTACCGGAAAATGCTTCGCAGGCTGGCGCGGCGGCTCCAGGTGGGCGCCGGTGGCGCCGAGGCTGACGGCCGCCGCAAAGCCCGCAGCCCCACGGGCTGTGGGGCCACGCGAGCGGCTGCCAAAGAGCTTTCCAACGAGGCACGGCTTTCCCTCCTGGCTCTTCGGGCGTGGGAGCTGTGGCCAGAGCCGCGGCCCTACCGGAAATTGCTTCGGGGGCTGGCGCGGCGGCGCCAGGTGGGCGCCGATGGCGCCGAGGCTGACGGCCGCCGCAAAGCCCGCAGCCCCACGGGCTGTGGGGCCACGCGAGCGGCTGCCAAAGAGCTTTCCAACAAGGCACGGCTTTCCCTCCTGGCTCTTCGGGCGTGGGAGCTGTGGCCAGAGCCGCGGCCCTACCGGAAAATGCTTCGGCGGCTGGCGCGGCAGCGCCAGGTGGGCGCCGGTGGCGCCGAGGCTGACGGCCGCCGCAAAGCCCGCAGCCCCATGGGCTGTGGGGCCACGCGAGCAGCTGCCAAAGAGCTTTCCAACGAGGCACGGCTTTCCCTCCTGGCTCTTCGGGCGTGGGAGCTGTGGCCAGAGCCGCGGCCCTACCAGAAAATGCTTCGCAGGCTGGCGCGGCGGCGCCACATAGGCGCCGGTGGCGCCGAGGCTGACGGCCGCCGCAAAGCCCGCAGCCCCATGGGCTGTGGGGCCACGCGAGCGGCTGCCAAAGAGCTTTCCAACAAGGCACGGCTTTCCCTCCTGGCTCTTCGGGCGTGGGAGCTGTGGCCAGAGACGCGGCCCTACCGGAAAATGCTTCGGGGGCTGGCGCGGTGGCGCCACGTGGGCGCCAGTGGCGCCGAGGCTGACGGCCGCCGCAAAGCCCGCAGCCCCACGGGCTGTGCGGCCACGCGAGCGGCTGCCAAAGTGCTTTCCAACGAGGCACGGCTTTCCCTCCTGGCTCTTCGGGCGTGGGAGCTGTGGCCAGAGCCGCGGCCCTACCGGAAAATGCTTCGGGGGCTGGCGCGGCGGCGCCAGGTGGGCGCCGGTGGCGCCGAGGCTGACGGCCACCGCAAAGCCCGCAGCCCCACGGGCTGTGGGGCCACGCGAGCGGCTGCCAAAGAGCTTTCCAACGAGGCACGGCTTTCCCTCCTGGCTCTTCGGGCGTGGGAGCTGTGGCCAGAGACGCGGCCCTACCGGAAAATGCTTCGGGGGCTGGCGCGGAGGCGCCAGGTGGGCGCCGGTGGGGCCGAGGCTGACGGCCGCCGCAAAGCCCGCAGCCCCACGGGCTGTGGGGCCACGCGAGCGGCTGCCAAAGAGCTTTCCAACGAGGCACGGCTTTCCCTCCTGGCTCTTCGGGCGTGGGAGCTGTGGCCAGAGCCGCGGCCCTACTGGAAAATGCTTCGGCGGCTGGCGCGGCAGCGCCAGGTGGGCGCCGGTGGCGCCGAGGCTGACGGCCGCCGCAAAGCCCGCAGCCCCACGGGCTGTGGGGCCACGCCAGCGGCTGCCAAAGAGCTTTCCAACGAGGCACGGCTTTCCCTCCTGGCTCTTCGGGCATGGGAGCGGTGGCCAGAGATGCGGCCCTACCGGAAAATGCTTCGCAGGCTGGCGCGGCGGTGCTACGTAGGCGCCGGTGGCGCCGAGGCTGACGGCTGACAGAAAGCCCGCAGCCCCACGGGCTGTGGGGCCACGCGAGCGGCTGCCAAAGAGCTTTCCAACGAGGCACGGCTTTCCCTCCTGGCTCTTCGGGCGTGGGAGCTGTGGCCAGAGACGCGGACCTACCGGAAAATGCTTCGGGGGCTGGCGCGGCGGCGCCACATAGGTGCCGGTGGCGCCGAGGCTGACGGCCGCCGCAAAGCCCGCAGCCCCACGGGCTGTGGGGCCACGTGAGCGGCTGCCAAAGAGCTTTCCAACGAGGCACGGCTTTCCCTCCTGGCTCTTCGGGCGTGGGAGCTGTGGCCAGAGCCGCGGCCCTACCGGAAAATGCTTCGCAGGCTGGCGCGGCAGCGCCAGGTGGGCGCCGGTGGCGCCGAGGCTGACGGCCGCCGCAAAGCCCGCAGCCCCACGGACTGTGGGGCCACGCGAGCGGCTGCCAAAGAGCTTTCCAACGAGGCACGGCTTTCCCTCCTGGCTCTTCGGGCGTGGGAGCTGTGGCCAGAGACGCGGACCTACCGGAAAATGCTTCGGGGGCTGGCTCGGCGGCGCCAGGTGGGCGCCGGTGGCGCCGAGGCTGACGGCCGCCGCAAAGCCCGCAGCGCCACAGGCTGTGGGGCCACGCGAGCGGCTGCCAAAGAGCTTTCCAACGAGGCACGGCTTTCCCTCCTGGCTCTTCGGGCGTGGGAGCTGTGGCCAGAGCCGCGGCCCTACCGGAAAATGCTTTTGGGGCTGTCGTGGCGGCGCCAGGTGGGCGCTGGTGGCGCCGAGGCTGACGGCCGCCGCAAAGCCCGCAGCCCCACGGACTGTGGGGCCACGGAAGCGGCTGCCAAAGAGCTTTCCAACGAGGCACGGCTTTCCCTCCTGGCTCTTCGGGCGTGGAAGCTGTGGCCAGAGACGCGGCCCTACCGGAAAATGCTTCGGGGGCTGGCGCGGCGGCACCAGGTGGGCGCCGGTGGCGCCGAGGCTGACGGCCGCCGCAAAGCCCGCAGCCCCACGGGCTGTGGGGCCACGCGAGCGGCTGCCAAAGAGCTTTCCAACGAGGCACGGCTTTCCCTCCTGGCTCTTCGGGCGTGGGAGCTGTGGCCAGAGCCGCGGCCCTACCGGAAAATGCTTCGGGGGCTGTCGTGGCGGCGTCAGGTGGGCGCCGGTGGCGCCGAGGCTGACGGCCGCCGCAAAGCCCGCAGCCCCACGGGCTGTGGGGCCACGCGAGCGGCTGCCAAAGAGCTTTCCAACGAGGCACGGCTTTCCCTCCTGGCTCTTCGGGCGTGGGAGCTGTGGCCAGAGCCGCGGCCCTACCGGAAAATGCGTCGGGGGCTGGCGCGGCGGCGCCAGGTGGGCGCCGGTGGCGCCGAGGCTGACGGCCGCCGCAAAGCCCGCAGCCCCACGGACTGTGGGGCCACGCGAGCGGCTGCCAAAGAGCTTTCCAACGAGGCACGGCTTTCCCTCCTGGCTCTTCGGGCGTGGGAGCTGTGGCCAGAGCTGCGGCCCTACCGGAAAATGCTTCGCAGGCTGGCGCTGCGGCGCCACATAGGCGCCGGTGGCGCCGAGGCTGACGGCCGCCGCAAAGCCCGCAGCCCCACGGGCTGTGGGGCCACGCGAGCGGCTGCCAAAGAGCTTTCCAACGAGGCACGGCTTTCCCTCCTGGCTCTTCGGCCGTGGGAGCTGTGGCCAGAGCCGCTGCCCTACCGGAAAATGCTTCGGGGGCTGGCGCGGCGGCGCCACGTGGGCGCCGGTGGCGCCGAGGCTGATGGCCGCCGCAAAGCCCGCAGCCCCACGGGCTGTGGGGCCACGCGAGCGGCTGCCAAAGAGCTTTCCAACGAGGCACGGCTTTCCCTCCTGGCTCTTCGGGCGTGGGAGCTGTGGCCAGAGACGCGGCCCTACCGGAAAATGCTTTTGGGGCTGTCGTGGCGGCGTCAGGTGGGCGCCGGTGGCGCCGAGGCTGACGGCCGCCGCAAAGCCCGCAGCCCCACGGGCTGTGGGGCCACGCGAGCGGCTGCCAAAGAGCTTTCCAACGAGGCACGGCTTTCCCTCCTGGCTCTTCGGGCGTGGGAGCTGTGGCCAGAGACGCGGCCCTACCGGAAAATGCTTTTGGGGCTGTCGTGGCGGCGCCAGGTGGGCGCCGGTGGCGCCGAGGCTGACGGCCGCCGCAAAGCCCGCAGCCCCACGGGCTGTGGGGCCACGCGAGCGGCTGCCAAAGAGCTTTCCAACGAGGCACGGCTTTCCCTCCTGGCTCTTCGGGCGTGGGAGCTGTGGCCAGAGCCGCGGCCCTACCGGAAAATGCTTCGCAGGCTGGCGAGGCGGCGCCAGGTGGGCGCCGGTGGCGCCGAGGCTGACGGCCACCGCAAAGCCCGCAGCCCCACGGGCTGTGGGGCCACGCGAGCGGCTGCCAAAGAGCTTTCCAACGAGGCACGGCTTTCCCTCCTGGCTCTTCGGGCGTGGGAGCTGTGGCCAGAGCCGCGGCCCTACCGGAAAATGCTTCGGGGGCTGGCGCGGCGGCGCCAGGTGGGCGCCGGTGGCGCCGAGGCTGACAGCCGCCGCAAAGCCCGCAGCCCCACGGTGTGTGGGGCCACGCGAGCGGCTGCCAAAGAGCTTTCCAACGAGGCACGGCTTTCCCTCCTGGCTCTTCGGGCGTGGGAGCTGTGGCCAGAGCCGCGGCCCTACCGGAAAATGCTTCGGGGGCTGGCGCGGCGGCGCCAGGTGGGCGCCGATGGCGCCGAGGCTGACGGCCGCCGCAAAGCCCGCAGCCCCACGGGCTGTGGGGCCACGCGAGCCGCTGCCAAAGAGCTTTCCAACGAGGCACGGCTTTCCCTCCTGGCTCTTCGGGCGTGGGAGCTGTGGCCAGAGCCGCGGCCCTACCGGAAAATGCTTCGGGGGCTGGCGCGGCGGCGCCAGGTGGGCGCCGGTGGCGCCGAGGCTGACGGCCGCCGCAAAGCCCGCAGCCCCACGGACTGTGGGGCCACGCGAGCGGCTGCCAAAGAGCTTTCCAACGAGGCACGGCTTTCCCTCCTGGCTCTTCGGGCGTGGGAGCTGTGGCCAGAGACGCGGCCCTACCGGAAAATGCTTCGCAGGCTGGCGCGGCGGCGCCAGGTGGGCGCCGGTGGCGCCGAGGCTGACGGCCGCCGCAAAGCCCGCAGCCCCACGGGCTGTGGGGCCACGCGAGCGGCTGCCAAAGAGCTTTCCAACGAGGCACGGCTTTCCCTCCTGGCTCTTCGGGCGTGGGAGCTGTGGCCAGAGACGCGGACCTGCCGGAAAATGCTTCGGGGGCTGGCGGGGCGGCGCCACGTGGGCGCCGGTGGCGCCGAGGCTGACGGCCGCCGCAAAGCCCGCAGCCCCACGGGCTGTGGGGCCACGCGAGCGGCTGCCAAAGAGCTTTCCAACGAGGCACGGCTTTCCCTCCTGGCTCTTCAGGCGTGGGAGCTGTGGCCAGAGCCGCGGCCCTACCGGAAAATGCTTCGGGGGCTGGGGCGGCGGCGCCAGGTGGGCGCCGGTGGCGCCGAGGCTGACGGCCGCCGCAAAGCCCACAGCCCCACGGGCTGTGGGGCCACGCGAGCGGCTGCCAAAGAGCTTTCCAACGAGGCACAGCTTTCCCTCCTGGCTCTTCGGGTGTGGGAGCTGTGGCCAGAGCCGCGGCCCTACCGGAAAATGCTTCGCAGGCTGGCGCGGCGGCGCCAGGTGGGCGCCGGTGGCGCCGAGGCTGACGGCCGCCGCAAAGCCCGCAGCCCCACGGGCTGTGGGGCCACGCGAGCGGCTGCCAAAGAGCTTTCCAACGAGGCACGGCTTTCCCTCCTGGCTCTTCGGGCGTGGGAGCTGTGGCCAGAGCCGCGGCCCTACCGGAAAATGCTTCGGGGGCTGGCGCGGCGGCGCCACATAGGGGCCGGTGGCGCCGAGGCTGACGGCCGCCGCAAAGCCCGCAGCCCCACGGGCTGTGGGGCCACGCGAGCGGCTGCCAAAGAGCTTTCCAACGAGGCACGGCTTTCCCTCCTGGCTCTTCGGGCGTGGGAGCTGTGGCCAGAGCCGCGGCCCTACTGGAAAATGCTTCGGGGGCTGGCGCGGCGGCGCCAGGTGGGCGCCGGTGGCGCCGAGGCTGACGGCCGCCGCAAAGCCCGCAGCCGCACGGGCTGTGGGGCCACGCGAGCGGCTGCCAAAGAGCTTTCCAACGAGGCACGGCTTTCCCTCCTGGCTCTTCGGGCGTGGGAGCTGTGGCCAGAGACGCGGCCCTACCGGAAAATGCTTCGGGGGCTGGCGCGGAGGCGCCAGGTGGGCGCCGGTGGCGCCGAGGCTGACGGCCGCCGCAAAGCCCGCAGCCCCACGGGGTGTGGGGCCACGCGAGCGGCTGCCAAAGAGCTTTACAACGAGGCACGGATTTCCCTCCTGGCTCTTCAGGCGTGGGAGCTGTGGCCAGAGACGCGGCCCTACCGGAAAATGCTTCGGGGGCTGGCGCGGCGGCGCCAGGTGGGCGCCGGTGGCGCCGAGGCTGACGGCCGCCGCAAAGCCCGCAGCCCCACGGGCTGTGGGGCCACGCGAGCGGCTGCCAAAGAGCTTTCCAACGAGGCACGGCTTTCCCTCCTGGCTCTTCGGGCGTGGGAGCTGTGGCCAGAGACGCGGACCTGCCGGAAAATGCTTCGGGGGCTGGCGGGGCGGCGCCACGTGGGCGCCGGTGGCGCCGAGGCTGACGGCCACTGCAAAGCCCGCAGCCCCACGGGCTGTGGGGCCACGCGAGCGGCTGCCAAAGAGCTTTCCAACGAGGCACGGCTTTCCCTCCTGGCTCTTCAGGCGTGGGAGCTGTGGCCAGAGCCGCGGCCCTACCGGAAAATGCTTCGGGGGCTGGGGCGGCGGCGCCACGTGGGCGCCGGTGGCGCCGAGGCTGACGGCCGCCGCAAAGCCCACAGCCCCACGGGCTGTGGGGCCACGCGAGCGGCTGCCAAAGAGCTTTCCAACGAGGCACGGCTTTCCCTCCTGGCTCTTCGGGCGTGGGAGCTGTGGCCAGAGACGCGGCCCTACCGGAAAATGCTTCGGGGGCTGGCGCGGCGGCGCCACATAGGGGCCGGTGGCGCCGAGGCTGACGGCCGCCGCAAAACCCGCAGCCCCACGGGCTGTGGGGCCACGCGAGCGGCTGCCAAAGAGCTTTCCAACGAGGCACGGCTTTCCCTCCTGGCTCTTCGGGCGTGGGAGCTGTGGCCAGAGCCGCGGCCCTACCGGAAAATGCTTCGGGGGCTGTCGTGGCGGCGTCAGGTGGGCGCCGGTGGCGCCGAGGCTGACGGCCGCCGCAAAGCCCGCAGCCCCACGGGCTGTGGGGCCACGTGAGCGGCTGCCAAAGAGCTTTCCAACGAGGAATGGCTTTCCCTCCTCGCTCTTCGGGTGTGGGAGCTTTGGCCAGAGACGCGGACGTACCGGAAAATGCTTCGGGGGCTGGCGCGGCGGCACCAGGTGGGCGCCGGTGGCGCCGAGGCTGACGGCCGCCGCAAAGCCCGCAGCCCCACGGGCTGTGGGGCCACGCGAGCGGCTGCCAAAGAGCTTTCCAACGAGGCACGGCTTTCCCTCCTAGCTCTTCGGGCGTGGGAGCTGTGGCCAGAGACGTGGCCCTACCGGAAAATGCGTCGGGGGCTGGTGCGGCGGCGCCAGGTGGGCGCCGGTGGCGCCGAGGCTGACGGCCGCCGCAAAGCCCGCAGCCCCACGGGCTGTGGGGCCACGCGAGCGGCTGCCAAAGAGCTTTCCAACGAGGCACGGCTTTCCCTCCTGGCTCTTCGGGCATGGGAGCTGTGGCCAGAGCCGCGGCCCTACCGGAAAATGCTTCGCAGGCTGGCGCGGCGGCGCCACATAGGCGCCGGTGGGGCCGAGGCTGACGGCTGACAGAAAGCCCGCAGCCCCACGGGCTGTGGGGCCACGCGAGCGGCTGCCAAAGAGCTTTCCAACGAGGCACGGCTTTCCCTCCTGGCTCTTCGGGCGTGGGAGCTGTGGCCAGAGCCGCGGCCCTACCGGAAAATGCTTCGGGGGCTGGCGCGGCGGCGCCAGGTGGGCGCCGATGGCGCCGAGGCTGACGGCCGCCGCAAAGCCCGCAGCCCCACGGGCTGTGGGGCCACGCGAGCGGCTGCCAAAGAGCTTTCCAACAAGGCACGGCTTTCCCTCCTGGCTCTTCGGGCGTGGGAGCTGTGGCCAGAGCCGCGGCCCTACCGGAAAATGCTTCGGCGGCTGGCGCGGCGGCGCCAGGTGGGCGCCGGTGGCGCCGAGGCTGACGGCCGCCGCAAAGCCCGCAGCCCCATGGGCTGTGGGGCCACGCGAGCGGCTGCCAAAGAGCTTTCCAACGAGGCACGGCTTTCCCTCCTGGCTCTTCGGGCGTGGGAGCTGTGGCCAGAGCCGCGGCCCTACCAGAAAATGCTTCGCAGGCTGGCGCGGCGGCGCCACATAGGCGCCGGTGGCGCCGAGGCTGACGGCCGCCGCAAAGCCCGCAGCCCCACGGGCTGTGGGGCCACGCGAGCGGCTGCCAAAGAGCTTTCCAACAAGGCACGGCTTTCCCTCCTGGCTCTTCGGGCGTGGGAGCTGTGGCCAGAGACGCGGCCCTACCGGAAAATGCTTCGGGGGCTGGCGCGGTGGCGCCACGTGGGCGCCAGTGGCGCCGAGGCTGACGGCCGCCGCAAAGCCCGCAGCCCCACGGGCTGTGGGGCCACGCGAGCGGCTGCCAAAGTGCTTTCCAACAAGGCACGGCTTTCCCTCCTGGCTCTTCGGGCGTGGGAGCTGTGGCCAGAGCCGCGGCCCTACCGGAAAATGCTTCGGGGGCTGGCGCGACGGCGCCAGGTGGGCGCCGGTGGCGCCGAGGCTGACGGCCGCCGCAAAGCCCGCAGCCCCACGGGCTGTGGGGCCACGCGAGCGGCTGCCAAAGAGCTTTCCAACGAGGCACGGCTTTCCCTCCTGGCTCTTCGGGCGTGGGAGCTGTGGCCAGAGCCGCGGCCCTACCGGAAAATGCTTCGGGGGCTGGCGCGGCGGCGCCAGGTGGGCGCCGGTGGCGCCGAGGCTGACGGCCGCCGCAAAGCCCGCAGCCCCATGGGCTGTGGGGCCACGCGAGCAGCTGCCAAAGAGCTTTCCAACGAGGCACGGCTTTCCCTCCTGGCTCTTCGGGCGTGGGAGCTGTGGCCAGAGCCGCGGCCCTACCAGAAAATGCTTCGCAGGCTGGCGCGGCGGCGCCACATAGGCGCCGGTGGCGCCGAGGCTGACGGCCGCCGCAAAGCCCGCAGCCCCACGGGCTGTGGGGCCACGCGAGCGGCTGCCAAAGTGCTTTCCAACGAGGCACGGCTTTCCCTCCTGGCTCTTCGGGCGTGGGAGCTGTGGCCAGAGCCGCGGCCCTACCGGAAAATGCTTCGGGGGCTGGCGCGGCGGCGCCAGGTGGGCGCCGGTGGGGCCGAGGCTGACGGCCGCCGCAAAGCCCGCAGCCCCACGGGCTGTGGGGCCACGCGAGCGGCTGCCAAAGAGCTTTCCAACGAGGCACGGCTTTCCCTCCTGGCTCTTCGGGCGTGGGAGCTGTGGCCAGAGCCGCGGCCCTACTGGAAAATGCTTCGGCGGCTGGCGCGGCAGCGCCAGGTGGGCGCCGGTGGCGCCGAGGCTGACGGCCGCCGCAAAGCCCGCAGCCCCACGGGCTGTGGGGCCACGCGAGCGGCTGCCAAAGAGCTTTCCAACGAGGCACGGCTTTCCCTCCTGGCTCTTCGGGCATGGGAGCGGTGGCCAGAGATGCGGCCCTACCGGAAAATGCTTCGCAGGCTGGCGCGGCGGTGCTACGTAGGCGCCGGTGGCGCCGAGGCTGACGGCTGACAGAAAGCCCGCAGCCCCACGGGCTGTGGGGCCACGCGAGCGGCTGCCAAAGAGCTTTCCAACGAGGCACGGCTTTCCCTCCTGGCTCTTCGGGCATGGGAGCTGTGGCCAGAGCCGCGGCCCTACCGGAAAATGCTTCGCAGGCTGGCGCGGCGGCGCCACATAGGCGCCGGTGGGGCCGAGGCTGACGGCTGACAGAAAGCCCGCAGCCCCACGGGCTGTGGGGCCACGCGAGCGGCTGCCAAAGAGCTTTCCAACGAGGCACGGCTTTCCCTCCTGGCTCTTCGGGCGTGGGAGCTGTGGCCAGAGCCGCGGCCCTACCGGAAAATGCTTCGGGGGCTGGCGCGGCGGCGCCAGGTGGGCGCCGATGGCGCCGAGGCTGACGGCCGCCGCAAAGCCCGCAGCCCCACGGGCTGTGGGGCCACGCGAGCGGCTGCCAAAGAGCTTTCCAACAAGGCACGGCTTTCCCTCCTGGCTCTTCGGGCGTGGGAGCTGTGGCCAGAGCCGCGGCCCTACCGGAAAATGCTTCGGCGGCTGGCGCGGCGGCGCCAGGTGGGCGCCGGTGGCGCCGAGGCTGACGGCCGCCGCAAAGCCCGCAGCCCCATGGGCTGTGGGGCCACGCGAGCGGCTGCCAAAGAGCTTTCCAACGAGGCACGGCTTTCCCTCCTGGCTCTTCGGGCGTGGGAGCTGTGGCCAGAGCCGCGGCCCTACCAGAAAATGCTTCGCAGGCTGGCGCGGCGGCGCCACATAGGCGCCGGTGGCGCCGAGGCTGACGGCCGCCGCAAAGCCCGCAGCCCCACGGGCTGTGGGGCCACGCGAGCGGCTGCCAAAGAGCTTTCCAACAAGGCACGGCTTTCCCTCCTGGCTCTTCGGGCGTGGGAGCTGTGGCCAGAGACGCGGCCCTACCGGAAAATGCTTCGGGGGCTGGCGCGGTGGCGCCACGTGGGCGCCAGTGGCGCCGAGGCTGACGGCCGCCGCAAAGCCCGCAGCCCCACGGGCTGTGGGGCCACGCGAGCGGCTGCCAAAGTGCTTTCCAACAAGGCACGGCTTTCCCTCCTGGCTCTTCGGGCGTGGGAGCTGTGGCCAGAGCCGCGGCCCTACCGGAAAATGCTTCGGGGGCTGGCGCGACGGCGCCAGGTGGGCGCCGGTGGCGCCGAGGCTGACGGCCGCCGCAAAGCCCGCAGCCCCACGGGCTGTGGGGCCACGCGAGCGGCTGCCAAAGAGCTTTCCAACGAGGCACGGCTTTCCCTCCTGGCTCTTCGGGCGTGGGAGCTGTGGCCAGAGCCGCGGCCCTACCGGAAAATGCTTCGGGGGCTGGCGCGGCGGCGCCAGGTGGGCGCCGGTGGCGCCGAGGCTGACGGCCGCCGCAAAGCCCGCAGCCCCATGGGCTGTGGGGCCACGCGAGCAGCTGCCAAAGAGCTTTCCAACGAGGCACGGCTTTCCCTCCTGGCTCTTCGGGCGTGGGAGCTGTGGCCAGAGCCGCGGCCCTACCAGAAAATGCTTCGCAGGCTGGCGCGGCGGCGCCACATAGGCGCCGGTGGCGCCGAGGCTGACGGCCGCCGCAAAGCCCGCAGCCCCACGGGCTGTGGGGCCACGCGAGCGGCTGCCAAAGTGCTTTCCAACGAGGCACGGCTTTCCCTCCTGGCTCTTCGGGCGTGGGAGCTGTGGCCAGAGCCGCGGCCCTACCGGAAAATGCTTCGGGGGCTGGCGCGGCGGCGCCAGGTGGGCGCCGGTGGGGCCGAGGCTGACGGCCGCCGCAAAGCCCGCAGCCCCACGGGCTGTGGGGCCACGCGAGCGGCTGCCAAAGAGCTTTCCAACGAGGCACGGCTTTCCCTCCTGGCTCTTCGGGCGTGGGAGCTGTGGCCAGAGCCGCGGCCCTACTGGAAAATGCTTCGGCGGCTGGCGCGGCAGCGCCAGGTGGGCGCCGGTGGCGCCGAGGCTGACGGCCGCCGCAAAGCCCGCAGCCCCACGGGCTGTGGGGCCACGCGAGCGGCTGCCAAAGAGCTTTCCAACGAGGCACGGCTTTCCCTCCTGGCTCTTCGGGCATGGGAGCGGTGGCCAGAGATGCGGCCCTACCGGAAAATGCTTCGCAGGCTGGCGCGGCGGTGCTACGTAGGCGCCGGTGGCGCCGAGGCTGACGGCTGACAGAAAGCCCGCAGCCCCACGGGCTGTGGGGCCACGCGAGCGGCTGCCAAAGAGCTTTCCAACGAGGCACGGCTTTCCCTCCTGGCTCTTCGGGCGTGGGAGCTGTGGCCAGAGACGCGGACCTACCGGAAAATGCTTCGGGGGCTGGCGCGGCGGCGCCACATAGGTGCCGGTGGCGCCGAGGCTGACGGCCGCCGCAAAGCCCGCAGCCCCACGGGCTGTGGGGCCACGTGAGCGGCTGCCAAAGAGCTTTCCAACGAGGCACGGCTTTCCCTCCTGGCTCTTCGGGCGTGGGAGCTGTGGCCAGAGCCGCGGCCCTACCGGAAAATGCTTCGCAGGCTGGCGCGGCAGCGCCAGGTGGGCGCCGGTGGCGCCGAGGCTGACGGCCGCCGCAAAGCCCGCAGCCCCACGGACTGTGGGGCCACGCGAGCGGCTGCCAAAGAGCTTTCCAACGAGGCACGGCTTTCCCTCCTGGCTCTTCGGGCGTGGGAGCTGTGGCGAGAGACGCGGACCTACCGGAAAATGCTTCGGGGGCTGGCTCGGCGGCGCCAGGTGGGCGCCGGTGGCGCCGAGGCTGACGGCCGCCGCAAAGCCCGCAGCGCCACGGGCTGTGGGGCCACGCGAGCGGCTGCCAAAGAGCTTTCCAACGAGGCACGGCTTTCCCTCCTGGCTCTTCGGGCGTGGAAGCTGTGGCCAGAGACGCGGCCCTACCGGAAAATGCTTCGGGGGCTGGCGCGGCGGCACCAGGTGGGCGCCGGTGGCGCCGAGGCTGACAGCCGCCGCAAAGCCCGCAGCCCCACGGGCTGTGGGGCCACGCGAGCGGTTGCCAAAGAGCTTTCCAACGAGGCACGGCTTTCCCTCCTGGCTCTTCGGGCGTGGGAGCTGTGGCCAGAGCCGCGGCCCTACCGGAAAATGCTTCGGGGGCTGTCGTGGCGGCGTCAGGTGGGCGCCGGTGGCGCCGAGGCTGACGGCCGCCGCAAAGCCCGCAGCCCCACGGGCTGTGGGGCCACGCGAGCGGCTGCCAAAGAGCTTTCCAACGAGGCACGGCTTTCCCTCCTGGCTCTTCGGGCGTGGGAGCTGTGGCCAGAGCCGCGGCCCTACCGGAAAATGCGTCGGGGGCTGGCGCGGCGGCGCCAGGTGGGCGCCGGTGGCGCCGAGGCTGACGGCCGCCGCAAAGCCCGCAGCCCCACGGACTGTGGGGCCACGCGAGCGGCTGCCAAAGAGCTTTCCAACGAGGTACGGCTTTCCCTCCTGGCTCTTCGGGCGTGGGAGCTGTGGCCAGAGCCGCGGCCCTACCGGAAAATGCTTCGCAGGCTGGCGCTGCGGCGCCACATAGGCGCCGGTGGCGAAGAGGCTGACGGCCGCCGCAAAGCCCGCAGCCCCACGGGCTGTGGGGCCACGCGAGCGGCTGCCAAAGAGCTTTCCAACGAGGCACGGCTTTCCCTCCTGGCTCTTCGGGCGTGGGAGCTGTGGCCAGAGCCGCTGCCCTACTGGAAAATGCTTCGGGGGCTGGCGCGGCAGCGCCAGGTGGGCGCCGGTGGCGCCGAGGCTGACGGCCGCCGCAAAGCCCGCAGCCCCACGGACTGTGGGGCCACGCGAGCGGCTGCCAAAGAGCTTTCCAACGAGGCACGGCTTTCCCTCCTGGCTCTTCGGGCGTGGGAGCTGTGGCCAGAGCCGCGGCCCTACCGGAAAATGCTTCGGGGGCTGGCGCGGCGGCGCCACGTGGGCGCCGGTGGCGCCGAGGCTGATGGCCGCCGCAAAGCCCGCAGCCCCACGGGCTGTGGGGCCACGCGAGCGGCTGCCAAAGAGCTTTCCAACGAGGCACGGCTTTCCCTCCTGGCTCTTCGGGCGTGGGAGCTGTGGCCAGAGACGCGGCCCTACCGGAAAATGCTTTTGGGGCTGTCGTGGCGGCGTCAGGTGGGCGCCGGTGGCGCCGAGGCTGACGGCCGCCGCAAAGCCCGCAGCCCCACGGGCTGTGGGGCCACGTGAGCGGCTGCCAAAGAGCTTTCCAACGAGGCACGGCTTTCCCTCCTGGCTCTTCGGGCGTGGGAGCTGTGGCCAGAGACGCGGCCCTACCGGAAAATGCTTCGGGGGCTGGCGCGGCGGCGCCAGGTGGGCGCCGGTGGCGCCGAGGCTGACGGCCGCCGCAAAGCCCGCAGCTCCACGGGCTGTGGGGCCACGCGAGCGGCTGCCAAAGAGCTTTCCAACGAGGCATGGCTTTCCCTCCTGGCTCTTCGTGCGTGGGAGCTGTTGCCAGAGACGCGGCCCTACCGGAAAATGCTTCGCGGGCTGGCGCGGCGGCGCCAGGTGGGCGCCGGTGGCGCCGAGGCTGACGGCCGCCGCAAAGCCCGCAGCCCCACAGGCTGTGGGGCCACGCGAGCGGCTGCCAAAGAGCTTTCCAACGAGGCACGGCTTTCCCTCCTGGCTCTTCGGGCGTGGGAGCTGTGGCCAGAACCGCTGCCCTACCGGAAAATGCTTCGGGGGCTGGCGCGGCGGCGCCAGGTGGGCGCCGGTGGCGCCGAGGCTGACGGCCGCCGCAAAGCCCGCAGCCCCACGGGCTGTGGGGCCACGCGAGCGGCTGCCAAAGAGCTTTCCAACGAGGCACGGCTTTCCCTCCTGGCTCTTCGGGCGTGGGAGCTGTGGCCAGAGCCGCGGCCCTACCGGAAAATGCTTCGGGGGCTGGCGCGGCGGCGCCAGGTGGGCGCCGGTGGCGCCGAGGCTGACGGCCGCCGCAAAGCCCGCAGCCCCACGGACTGTGGGGCCACGCGAGCGGCTGCCAAAGAGCTTTCCAACGAGGCACGGCTTTCCCTCCTGGCTCTTCGGGCGTGGGAGCTGTGGCCAGAGACGCGGCCCTACCGGAAAATGCTTCGCAGGCTGGCGCGGCGGCGCCAGGTGGGCGCCGGTGGCGCCGAGGCTGACGGCCGCCGCAAAGCCCGCAGCCCCACGGGCTGTGGGGCCACGCGAGCGGCTGCCAAAGAGCTTTCCAACGAGGCACGGCTTTCCCTCCTGGCTCTTCGGGCGTGGGAGCTGTGGCCAGAGCCGCGGCCCTACCGGAAAATGCTTCGGGGGCTGGCGCGGCGGCGCCACATAGGGGCCGGTGGCGCCGAGGCTGACGGCCGCCGCAAAGCCCGCAGCCCCACGGGCTGTGGGGCCACGCGAGCGGCTGCCAAAGAGCTTTCCAACGAGGCACGGCTTTCCCTCCTGGCTCTTCGGGCGTGGGAGCTGTGGCCAGAGCCGCGGCCCTACCGGAAAATGCTTCGGGGGCTGGCGCGGCGGCGCCAGGTGGGCGCCGGTGGCGCCGAGGCTGACGGCCGCCGCAAAGCCCGCAGCCGCACGGGCTGTGGGGCCACGCGAGCGGCTGCCAAAGAGCTTTCCAACGAGGCACGGCTTTCCCTCCTGGCTCTTCGGGCGTGGGAGCTGTGGCCAGAGACGCGGCCCTACCGGAAAATGCTTCGGGGGCTGGCGCGGAGGCGCCAGGTGGGCGCCGGTGGCGCCGAGGCTGACGGCCGCCGCAAAGCCCGCAGCCCCACGGGGTGTGGGGCCACGCGAGCGGCTGCCAAAGAGCTTTACAACGAGGCACGGATTTCCCTCCTGGCTCTTCAGGCGTGGGAGCTGTGGCCAGAGACGCGGCCCTACCGGAAAATGCTTCGGGGGCTGGCGCGGCGGCGCCAGGTGGGCGCCGGTGGCGCCGAGGCTGACGGCCGCCGCAAAGCCCGCAGCCCCACGGGCTGTGGGGCCACGCGAGCGGCTGCCAAAGAGCTTTCCAACGAGGCACGGCTTTCCCTCCTGGCTCTTCGGGCGTGGGAGCTGTGGCCAGAGACGCGGACCTGCCGGAAAATGCTTCGGGGGCTGGCGGGGCGGCGCCACGTGGGCGCCGGTGGCGCCGAGGCTGACGGCCACCGCAAAGCCCGCAGCCCCACGGGCTGTGGGGCCACGCGAGCGGCTGCCAAAGAGCTTTCCAACGAGGCACGGCTTTCCCTCCTGGCTCTTCAGGCGTGGGAGCTGTGGCCAGAGCCGCGGCCCTACCGGAAAATGCTTCGGGGGCTGGGGCGGCGGCGCCACGTGGGCGCCGGTGGCGCCGAGGCTGACGGCCGCCGCAAAGCCCACAGCCCCACGGGCTGTGGGGCCACGCGAGCGGCTGCCAAAGAGCTTTCCAACGAGGCACGGCTTTCCCTCCTGGCTCTTCGGGTGTGGGAGCTGTGGCCAGAGCCGCGGCCCTACCGGAAAATGCTTCGCAGGCTGGCGCGGCGGCGCCAGGTGGGCGCCGGTGGCGCCGAGGCTGATGGCCGCCGGAAAGCCCGCAGCCCCACGGGCTGTGGGGCCACGCGAGCGGCTGCCAAAGAGCTTTCCAACGAGGCACGGCTTTCCCTCCTGGCTCTTCGGGCGTGGGAGCTGTGGCCAGAGACGCGGCCCTACCGGAAAATGCTTCGGGGGCTGGCGCGGCGGCGCCACATAGGGGCCGGTGGCGCCGAGGCTGACGGCCGCCACAAAACCCGCAGCCCCACGGGCTGTGGGGCCACGCGAGCGGCTGCCAAAGAGCTTTCCAACGAGGCACGGCTTTCCCTCCTGGCTCTTCGGGCGTGGGAGCTGTGGCCAGAGCCGCGGCCCTACCGGAAAATGCTTCGGGGGCTGGCTCGGCGGCGCCAGGTGGGTGCCGGAGGCGCCGAGGCTGACGGCCGCCGCAAAGCCCGCAGCCCCACGGGCTGTGGGGCCACGCGAGCGGCTGCCAAAGAGCTTTCCAACGAGGCACGGCTTTCCCTCCTGGCTCTTCGGGCGTGGGAGCTGTGGCCAGAGCCGCGGCCCTACCGGAAAATGCTTCGGGGGCTGGCACGGAGGCGCCAGGTGGGCGCCGGTGGCGCCGAGGCTGACGGCCGCCGCAAAGCCCGCAGCCCCACGGGGTGTGGGGCCACGCGAGCGGCTGCCAAAGAGCTTTCCAACGAGGCACGGCTTTCCCTCCTGGCTCTTCGGGCGTGGGAGC
The DNA here is from genome assembly GCF_964199755.1 of Larus michahellis. Classification (NCBI taxonomy): domain Eukaryota; kingdom Metazoa; phylum Chordata; class Aves; order Charadriiformes; family Laridae; genus Larus; species Larus michahellis. The sequence continues at coordinate 399,553 of NW_027435979.1, forward strand.
TGTGGCCAGAGCCGCGGCCCTACCGAAAATGCTTCGGGGGCTGGCACGGCGGCGCCAGGTGGGCGCCGGTGGCGCCGAGGCTGACGGCCGCCGCAAAGCCCGCAGCCCCACGGGCTGTGGGGCCACGCGAGCGGCTGCCAAAGAGCTTTCCAACGAGGCACGGCTTTCCCTCCTGGCTCTTCGGGCGTGGGAGCTGTGGCCAGAGCCGCGGCCCTACTGGAAAATGCTTCGGGGGCTGGCGCGGCGGCGCCACGTGGGCGCCAGTGGAGCCGAGGCTGACGGCCGCCGCAAAGCCCGCAGCCCCACGGGCTGTGGGGCCACGCGAGCGGCTGCCAAAGAGCTTTCCAACGAGGCACGGATTTCCCTCCTGGCTCTTCAGGCGTGGGAGCTGTGGCCAGAGACGCGGCCCTACCGGAAAATGCTTCGGGGGCTGGTGCGGCGGCGCCACGTGGGCGCCGGTGGCGCCGAGGCTGACGGCCGCCGCAAAGCCCGCAGCCCCACGGGCTGTGGGGCCACGCGAGCGGCTGCCAAAGAGCTTTCCAACGAGGCACGGCTTTCCCTCCTGGCTCTTCGGGCGTGGGAGCTGTGGCCAGAGCCGCGGCCCTACCGGAAAATGCTTCGGGGGCTGGCTCGGCGGCGCCAGGTGGGCGCCGGTTGTACCGAGGCTGACGGCCGCCGGAAAGCCCACAGCCCCACGGGCTGTGGGGCCACGCGAGCGGCTGCCAAAGAGCTTTCCAACGAGGCACGGCTTTCCCTCCTGGCTCTTCGGGCGTGGGAGCTGTGGCCAGAGATGCGGCCCTACCGGAAAATGCTTCGCAGGCTGGCGCGGCGGCGCCCGGTGGGCGCCGGTGGCGCCGAGGCTGACGGCCGCCGCAAAGCCCGCAGCCCCACGGGCTGTGGGGCCACGCGAGCGGCTGCCAAAGAGCTTTCCAACGAGGCACGGCTTTCCCTCCTGGCTCTTCGGGCGTGGGAGCTGTGGCCAGAGCCGCGGCCCTACCGGAAAATGCTTCGGGGGCTGGCGCGGCGGCGCCAGGTGGGCGCCGGTGGCGCCGAGGCTGACGGCCGCCGCAAAGCCCGCAGCCCCACGGGCTGTGGGGCCACGCGAGCGGCTGCCAAAGAGCTTTCCAATGAGGCACGGCTTTCCCTCCTGGCTCTTCGGGCGTGGGAGCTGTGGCCAGAGCCGCGGCCCTACCGGAAAATGCTTCGGGGGCTGGCGCGGCGGCGCCAGGTGGGCGCCGGTGGCGCCGAGGCTGACGGCCGCCGCAAAGCCCGCAGCCCCACGGGCTGTGGGGCCACGCGAGCGGCTGCCAAAGAGCTTTCCAACGAGGCACGGCTTTCCCTCCTGGCTCTTCGGGCGTGGGAGCTGTGGCCGGAGCCGCGGCCCTACCGGAAAATGCTTCGGGGGCTGGTGCGGCGGCGCCAGGTGGGCGCCGGTGGCGCCGAGGCTGACGGCCGCCGCAAAGCCCGCATTCCCACGGGCTGTAGGGCCACGCGAGCGGCTGCCAAAGACCTTTCCAACGAGGCACGGCTTTCCCTCCTGGCTCTTCGGGCGTGGGAGCTGCGGCCAGAGACGCGGCCCTACCGGAAAATGCTTCGGGGGCTGGCGCGGCGGCGCCACATAGGGGCCGGTGGCGCCGAGGCTGACGGCCGCCGCAAAGCCCGCAGCCCCACGGGCTGTGGGGCCACGCGAGCGGCTGCCAAAGAGCTTTCCAACGAGGCACGGCTTTCCCTCCTGGCTCTTCGGGCGTGGGAGCTGTGGCCAGAGACGCGGACCTACCGGAAAATGCTTAGCAGGCTGGCGCGGCGGTGCCACAGAGGTGCCGGTGGCGCCACGGCTGACGGCCGCCGCAAAGCCCGCAGCCCCACGGGCTGTGGGGCCACGCGAGCGGCTGCCAAAGAGCTTTCCAACGAGGCACGGCTTTCCCTCCTGGCTCTTCGGGCATGGGAGCTGTGGCCAGAGCCGCAGCCCTACCGGAAAATGCTTCGGGGGCTGGCGCGGCGGCGCCACATAGGGGCCGGTGGCGCCGAGGCTGACGGCCGCCGCAAAGCCCGCAGCCCCACGGGCTGTGGGGCCACGCGAGCGGCTGCCAAAGAGCTTTCCAACGAGGCACGGCTTTCCCTCCTGGCTCTTCGGGCGTGGGAGCTGTGGCCAGAGCCGCGGCCCTACCGGAAAATGCTTCGGGGGCTGGCTCGGCGGCGCAGGTGGGCGCCGGTGGCGCCGAGGCTGACGGCCGCCGCAAAGCCCGCAGCCCCACGGGCTGTGGGGCCACGCGAGCGGCTGCCAAAGAGCTTTCCAACGAGGCACGGCTTTCCCTCCTGGCTCTTCGGGCGTGGGAGCTGTGGCCAGAGCCGCGGCCCTACCGGAAAATGCTTCGCAGGCTGGCGCGGAGGCGCCAGGTGGGCCGCCGGTGGCGCTGAGGCTGACGGCCGCCGCAAAGCCCGCAGCCCCACAGGGTGTGGGGCCACGCGAGCGGCTGCCAAAGAGCTTTCCAACGAGGCACGGCTTTCCCTCCTGGCTCTTCGGGCGTGGGAGCTGTGGCCAGAGCCGCGGCCCTACCGGAAAATGCTTCGGGGGCTGGCGCGGCGGCGCCAGGTGGGCGCCGGTGGCGCCGAGGCTGACGGCCGCCGCAAAGCCCGCAGCCCCACGGGCTGTGGGGCCACGCGAGCGGCTGCCAAAGAGCTTTCCAACGAGGCACGGCTTTCCCTCCTGGCTCTTCGGGCGTGGGAGCTGTGGCCAGAGCCGCGGCCCTACCGGAAAATGCTTCGGGGGCTGGCGCGGCGGCGCCAGGTGGGCGCCGGTGGCGCCGAGGCTGACGGCCGCCGCAAAGCCCGCAGCCCCACGGGCTGTGGGGCCACGCGAGCGGCTGCCAAAGAGCTTTCCAACGAGGCACGGCTTTCCCTCCTGGCTCTTCGGGCGTGGGAGCTGTGGCCAGAGCCGCGGCCCTACCGGAAAATGCTTCGGGGGCTGGCGCGGCGGCGCCAGGTGGGCGCCGATGGCGCCGAGGCTGACGGCCGCCGCAAAGCCCGCAGCCCCACGGGCTGTGGGGCCACGCGAGCGGCTGCCAAAGAGCTTTCCAACGAGGCAACGGCTTTCCCTCCTGGCTCTTCGGGCGTGGGAGCTGTGGCCAGAGACGCGGACCTGCCGGAAAATGCTTCGGGGGCTGGCGGGGCGGCGCCACGTGGGCGACGGTGGCGCCGAGGCTGACGGCCGCCGCAAAGCCCACAGCCCCACGGGCTGTGGGGCCACGCGAGCGGCTGCCAAAGAGCTTTCCAACGAGGCACGGCTTTCCCTCCTGGCTCTTCAGGCGTGGGAGCTGTGGGCAGAGCCGCGGCCCTACCGGAAAATGCTTCGGGGGCTGGGGCGGCGGCGCCACGTGGGCGCCGGTGGCGCCGAGGCTGACGGCCGCCGCAAAGCCCGCAGCCCCACGGACTGTGGGGCCACGCGAGCGGCTGCCAAAGAGCTTTCCAACGAGGCACGGCTTTCCCTCCTGGCTCTTCGGGCGTGGGAGCTGTGGCCAGAGACGCGGCCCTACCGGAAAATGCTTCGCAGGCTGGCGCGGCGGCGCCACATAGGGGCCGGTGGCGCCGAGGCTGACGGCCGCCGCAAAGCCCGCAGCTCCACGGGCTGTGGGGCCACGCGAGCGGCTGCCAAAGAGCTTTCCAACGAGGCACGGCTTTCCCTCCTGGCTCTTCGGGCGTGGGAGCTGTGGCCAGAGCCGCGGCCCTACCGGAAAATGCTTCGGCGGCTGGCGCGGCAGCGCCAGGTGGGCGCCGGTGGCGCTGAGGCTGACGGCCGCCGCAAAGCCCGCAGCCCCACGGACTGTGGGGCCACGCGAGCGGCTGCCAAAGAGCTTTCCAACGAGGCACGGCTTTCCCTCCTGGCTCTTCGGGCATGGGAGCGGTGGCCAGAGATGCGGCCCTACCGGAAAATGCTTCGCAGGCTGGCGCGGCGGTGCTACGTAGGCGCCGGTGGCGCCGAGGCTGACGGCTGACAGAAAGCCCGCAGCCCCACGGGCTGTGGGGCCACGCGAGCGGCTGCCAAAGAGCTTTCCAACGAGGCACGGCTTTCCCTCCTGGCTCTTCGGGCGTGGGAGCTGTGGCCAGAGCCGCGGCCCTACGGAAAATGCTTCGCAGGCTGGCGCGGCGGCGCCAGGTGGGCGCCCGATGGCGCCCGAGGCTGACGGCCGCCGCAAAGCCCGCAGCCCCACGGGCTGTGGGGCCACGCGAGCGGCTGCCAAAGAGCTTTCCAACGAGGCACGGCTTTCCCTCCTGGCTCTTCGGGCGTGGGAGCTGTGGCCAGAGCCGCGGCCCTACTGGAAAATGCTTCGCAGGCTGGCGCGGCAGCGCCAGGTGGGCACCGGTGGCGCCGAGGCTGACGGCCGCCGCAAAGCCCGCAGCCCCACGGGCTGTGGGGCCACGCGAGCGGCTGCCAAAGAGCTTTCCAACGAGGCACGGCTTTCCCTCCTGGCTCTTCGGGCGTGGGAGCTGTGGCCAGAGCCGCGGCCGTACCGGAAAATGCTTCGGGGGCTGGCTCGGCGGCGCCAGGTGGGCGCCGGTGGCGCCGAGGCTGACGGCCGCCGCAAAGCCCGCAGCCCCACGGGCTGTGGGGCCACGCGAGCGGCTGCCAAAGAGCTTTCCAACGAGGCACGGCTTTCCCTCCTGGCTCTTCGGGCGTGGGAGCTGTGGCCAGAGACGCGGCCCTACCGGAAAATGCGTCGGGGGCTGGCGCGGCGGCGCCAGGTGGGCGCCGAGGCTGACGGCCGCCGCAAAGCCCGCAGCCCCACGGACTGTGGGGCCATGCGAGCGGCTGCCAAAGAGCTTTCCAACGAGGCACGGCTTTCCCTCCTGGCTCTTCGGGCGTGGGAGCTGTGGCCAGAGCCGCGGCCCTACCGGAAAATGCTTCGGCGGCTGGCGCGGCGGCGCCACATAGGCGCCGGTGGCGCCGAGGCTGACGGCCGCCGCAAAGCCCGCAGCCCCACGGACTGTGGGGCCACGCGAGCGGCTGCCAAAGAGCTTTCCAACGAGGCACGGCTTTCCCTCCTGGCTCTTCGGGCGTGGGAGCTGTGGCCAGAGCCGCGGCCCTACCGGAAAATGCTTCGGGGGCTGGCGCGGCGGCGCCAGGTGGGCGCCGGTGGCGCCGAGGCTGACGGCCGCCGCAAAGCCCGCAGCCCCACGGGCTGTGGGGCCACGCGAGCGGCTGCCAAAGAGCTTTCCAACGAGGCATGGCTTTCCCTCCTGGCTCTTCGTGCGTGGGAGCGGTGGCCAGAGACGCGGCCCTACCGGAAAATGCTTCGCGGGCTGGCGCGGCGGCGCCAGGTGGGCGCCGGTGGCGCCGAGGCTGACGGCCGCCGCAAAGCCCACAGCCCCACGGGCTGTGGGGCCACGCGAGCGGCTGCCAAAGAGCTTTCCAACGAGGCACGGCTTTCCGTCCTGGCTCTTCGGGCGTGGGAGCTGTGGCCAGAGACGCGGCCCTACTGTAAAATGATTCACAGGCTGGCGCGGCAGCGCTACGTAGGCGTCTGTGGCGCCGAGGCTGACGGCCGCCGGAAAGCCCGCAGCCCCACGGGCTGTGGGGCCACGCGAGCGGCTGCCAAAGAGCTTTCCAACGAGGCACGGCTTTCCCTCCTGGCTCTTCGGGCGTGGGAGCTGTGGCCAGAGCCGCGGCCCTACCGGAAAATGCTTCGGGGGCTGGCGCGGCGGCGCCAGGTGGGCGCCGGTGGCGCCGAGGCTGACGGCCGCCGCAAAGCCCGCAGCCCCACGGGCTGTGGGGCCACGCGAGCGGCTGCCAAAGAGCTTTCCAACGAGGCACGGCTTTCCCTCCTGGCTCTTCGGGCGTGGGAGCTGTGGCCAGAGCCGCGGCCCTACCGGAAAATGCTTCGGGGGCTGGCGCGGCGGCGCCAGGTGGGCGCCGGTGGCGCCGAGGCTGACGGCCGCCGCAAAGCCCGCAGCCCCACGGGCTGTGGGGCCACGCGAGCGGCTGCCAAAGAGCTTTCCAACGAGGCACGGCTTTCCCTCCTGGCTCTTCGGGCGTGGGAGCTGTGGCCAGAGCCGCGGCCCTACCGGAAAATGCTTCGGGGCCTGGCGCGGCGGCGCCAGGTGGGCGCCGATGGCGCCGAGGCTGACGGCCGCCGCAAAGCCCGCAGCCCCACGGGCTGTGGGGCCACGCGAGCGGCTGCCAAAGAGCTTTCCAACGAGGCACGGCTTTCCCTCCTGGCTCTTCGGGCGTGGGAGCTGTGGCCAGAGACGCGGACCTGCCGGAAAATGCTTCGGGGGCTGGCGGGGCGGCGCCACGTGGGCGCCGGTGGCGCCGAGGCTGACGGCCGCCGCAAAGCCCGCAGCCCCACGGGCTGTGGGGCCACGCGAGCGGCTGCCAAAGAGCTTTCCAACGAGGCACGGCTTTCCCTCCTGGCTCTTCAGGCGTGGGAGCTGTGGGCAGAGCCGCGGCCCTACCGGAAAATGCTTCGGGGGCTGGGGCGGCGGCGCCAGGTGGGCGGCGGTGGCGCCGAGGCTGACGGCCGCCGCAAAGCCCGCAGCCCCACGGACTGTGGGGCCACGCGAGCGGCTGCCAAAGAGCTTTCCAACGAGGCACGGCTTTCCCTCCTGGCTCTTCGGGCGTGGGAGCTGTGGCCAGAGACGCGGCCCTACCGGAAAATGCTTCGCAGGCTGGCGCGGCGGCGCCACATAGGCGCCGGTGGCGCCGAGGCTGACGGCCGCCGCAAAGCCCGCAGCTCCACGGGCTGTGGGGCCACGCGAGCGGCTGCCAAAGAGCTTTCCAACGAGGCACGGCTTTCCCTCCTGGCTCTTCGGGCGTGGGAGCTGTGGCCAGAGCCGCGGCCCTACCGGAAAATGCTTCGGGGGCTGGCGCGGCGGCGCCAGGTGGGCGCCGGTGGCGCCGAGGCTGATGGCCGCCGCAAAGCCCGCAGCCCCACGGGCTGTGGGGCCACGCGAGCGGCTGCCAAAGAGCTTTCCAACGAGGCACGGCTTTCCCTCCTGGCTCTTCGGGCGTGGGAGCTGTGGCCAGAGCCGCGGCCCTACCGGAAAATGCTTTTGGGGCTGTCGTGGCGGCGTCAGGTGGGCGCCGGTGGCGCCGAGGCTGACGGCCGCCGCAAAGCCCGCAGCCCCACGGGCTGTGGGGCCACGCGAGCAGCTGCCAAAGAGCTTTCCAACGAGGCACGGCTTTCCCTCCTGGCTCTTCGGGCGTGGGAGCTGTGGCCAGAGACGCGGCCCTACTGGAAAATGCTTCGGGGGCTGGCGCGGCGGCGCCAGGTGGGCGCCGGTGGCGCCGAGGCTGACGGCCGCCGGAAAGCCCGCAGCCCCACGGGGTGTGGGGCCACGCGAGCGGCTGCCAAAGAGCTTTCCAACGAGGCATGGCTTTCCCTCCTGGCTCTTCGTGCGTGGGAGCTGTGGCCAGAGACGCGGCCCTACCGGAAAATGCTTCGCGGGCTGGCGCGGCGGCGCCAGGTGGGCGCCGGTGGCGCCGAGGCTGACGGCCGCCGCAAGGCCCGCAGCCCCACGGGCTGTGGGGCCACGCGAGCGGCTGCCAAAGAGCTTTCCAACGAGGCACGGCTTTCCGTCCTGGCTCTTCGGGCGTGGGAGATGTGTCCAGAGACGCGGCCCTACTGTAAAATGATTCACAGGCTGGCGCGGCAGCGCTACGTAGGCGTCGGTGGCGCCGAGGCTGACGGCCGCCGGAAAGGCCGCAGCCCCACGGGCTGTGGGGCCACGCGAGCGGCTGCCAAAGAGCTTTCCAACGAGGCACGGCTTTCCCTCCTGGCTCTTCGGGCGTGGGAGCTGTGGCCAGAGCCGCGGCCCTACCGGAAAATGCTTCGGGGGCTGGCGCGGCGGCGCCAGGTGGGCGCCGGTGGCGCCGAGGCTGACGGCCGCCGCAAAGCCCGCAGCCCCACGGGCTGTGGGGCCACGCGAGCGGCTGCCAAAGAGCTTTCCAACGAGGCACGGCTTTCCCTCCTGGCTCTTCGGGCGTGGGAGCTGTGGCCAGAGCCGCGGCCCTACCGGAAAATGCTTCGGGGGCTGGCGCGGCGGCGCCAGGTGGGCGCCGGTGGCGCCGAGGCTGACGGCCGCCGCAAAGCCCGCAGCCCCACGGGCTGTGGGGCCACGCGAGCGGCTGCCAAAGAGCTTTCCAACGAGGCACGGCTTTCCCTCCTGGCTCTTCGGGCGTGGGAGCTGTGGCCAGAGCCGCGGCCCTACCGGAAAATGCTTCGGGGGCTGGCGCGGCGGCGCCAGGTGGGCGCCGATGGCGCCGAGGCTGACGGCCGCCGCAAAGCCCGCAGCCCCACGGGCTGTGGGGCCACGCGAGCGGCTGCCAAAGAGCTTTCCAACGAGGCACGGCTTTCCCTCCTGGCTCTTCGGGCGTGGGAGCTGTGGCCAGAGACGCGGACCTGCCGGAAAATGCTTCGGGGGCTGGCGGGGCGGCGCCACGTGGGCGCCGGTGGCGCCGAGGCTGACGGCCGCCGCAAAGCCCGCAGCCCCACGGGCTGTGGGGCCACGCGAGCGGCTGCCAAAGAGCTTTCCAACGAGGCACGGCTTTCCCTCCTGGCTCTTCGGGCGTGGGAGCTGTGGGCAGAGCCGCGGCCCTACCGGAAAATGCTTCGGGGGCTGGGGCGGCGGCGCCACGTGGGCGCCGGTGGCGCCGAGGCTGACGGCCGCCGCAAAGCCCACAGCCCCACGGGCTGTGGGGCCACGCGAGCGGCTGCCAAAGAGCTTTCCAACGAGGCACGGCTTTCCCTCCTGGCTCTTCGGGTGTGGGAGCTGTGGCCAGAGACGCGGCCCTACCGGAAAATGCTTCGCAGGCTGGCGCGGCGGCGCCAGGTGGGCGCCGGTGGCGCCGAGGCTGACGGCCGCCGGAAAGCCCGCAGCCCCACGGGCTGTGGGGCCACGCGAGCGGCTGCCAAAGAGCTTTCCAACGAGGCACGGCTTTCCCTCCTGGCTCTTCGGGCGTGGGAGCTGTGGCCAGAGACGCGGCCCTACCAGAAAATGCTTCGGGGGCTGGCGCGGCGGCGCCACATAGGGGCCGGTGGCGCCGAGGCTGACGGCCGCCGCAAAGCCCGCAGCCCCACGGGCTGTGGGGCCACGCGAGCGGCTGCCAAAGAGCTTTCCAACGAGGCACGGCTTTCCCTCCTGGCTCTTCGGGCGTGGGAGCTGTGGCCAGAGCCGCGGCCCTACCGGAAAATGCTTCGGGGGCTGGCTCGGCGGCGCCAGGTGGGCGCCGGTGGCGTCGAGGCTGACGGCCGCCGCAAAGCCCGCAGCCCCACGGGCTGTGGGGCCACGCGAGCGGCTGCCAAAGAGCTTTCCAACGAGGCACGGCTTTCCCTCCTGGCTCTTCGGGCGTGGGAGCTGTGGCCAGAGACGCGGCCCTACCGGAAAATGCTTCGGGGGCTGGCGCGGAGGCGCCAGGTGGGCGCCGGTGGCGCCGAGGCTGACGGCCGCCGCAAAGCCCGCAGCCCCACGGGCTGTGGGGCCACGCGAGCGGCTGCCAAAGAGCTTTCCAACGAGGCACGGCTTTCCCTCCTGGCTCTTCGGGCGTGGGAGCTGTGGCCAGAGACGCGGCCCTACCGGAAAATGCTTCGGGGGCTGGCACGGCGGCGCCAGGTGGGCGCCGGTGGCGCCGAGGCTGACGGCCGCCGCAAAGCCCGCAGCCCCACGGGCTGTGGGGCCACGCGAGCGGCTGCCAAAGAGCTTTCCAACGAGGCACGGCTTTCCCTCCTGGCTCTTCGGGCGTGGGAGCTGTGGCCAGAGACGCGGCCCTACCGGAAAATGCTTCGGGGGCTGGCGCGGCGGCGCCAGGTGGGCGCCGGTGGCGCCGAGGCTGACGGCCGCCGCAAAGCCCGCAGCCCCACGGGCTGTGGGGCCACGCGAGCGGCTGCCAAAGAGCTTTCCAACGAGGCACGGCTTTCCCTCCTGGCTCTTCGGGCGTGGGAGCTGTGGCCAGAGCCGCGGCCCTACCGGAAAATGCTTTTGGGGCTGTCGTGGCGGCGTCAGGTGGGCGCCGGTGGCGCCGAGGCTGACGGCCGCCGCAAAGCCCGCAGCCCCACGGGCTGTGGGGCCACGCGAGCAGCTGCCAAAGAGCTTTCCAACGAGGCACGGCTTTCCCTCCTGGCTCTTCGGGCGTGGGAGCTGTGGCCAGAGACGCGGCCCTACCGGAAAATGCTTCGGGGGCTGGCGCGGCGGCGCCACGTGGGCGCCGGTGGCGCCGAGGCTGACGGCCGCCGGAAAGCCCGCAGCCCCACGGGGTGTGGGGCCACGCGAGCGGCTGCCAAAGAGCTTTCCAACGAGGCATGGCTTTCCCTCCTGGCTCTTCGTGCGTGGGAGCTGTTGCCAGAGACGCGACCCTACCGGAAAATGCTTCGCGGGCTGGCGCGGCGGCGCCAGGTGGGCGCCGGTGGCGCCGAGGCTGTCGGCCGCCGCAAAGCCCGCAGCCCCACGGGCTGTGGGGCCACGCGAGCGGCTGCCAAAGAGCTTTCCAACGAGGCACGGCTTTCCGTCCTGGCTCTTCGGGCGTGGGAGCTGTGGCCAGAGACGCGGCCCTACTGTAAAATGATTCACAGGCTGGCGCGGCAGCGCTACGTAGGCGTCGGTGGCGCCGAGGCTGACGGCCGCCGGAAAGCCCGCAGCCCCACGGGCTGTGGGGCCATGCGAGCGGCTGCCAAAGAGCTTTCCAACGAGGCACGGCTTTCCCTCCTGGCTCTTCGGGCGTGGGAGCTGTGGCCAGAGCCGCGGCCCTACCGGAAAATGCTTCGGGGGCTGGCGCGGCGGCGCCAGGTGGGCGCCGGTGGCGCCGAGGCTGACGGCCGCCGCAAAGCCCGCAGCCCCACGGGCTGTGGGGCCACGCGAGCGGCTGCCAAAGAGCTTTCCAACGAGGCACGGCTTTCCCTCCTGGCTCTTCGGGCGTGGGAGCTGTGGCCAGAGCCGCGGCCCTACCGGAAAATGCTTCGGGGGCTGGCGCGGCGGCGCCAGGTGGGCGCCGGTGGCGCCGAGGCTGACGGCCGCCGCAAAGCCCGCAGCCCCACGGGCTGTGGGGCCACGCGAGCGGCTGCCAAAGAGCTTTCCAACGAGGCACGGATTTCCCTCCTGGCTCTTCAGGCGTGGGAGCTGTGGCCAGAGACGCGGCCCTACCGGAAAATGCTTCGGGGGCTGGCGCGGCGGCGCCAGGTGGGCGCCGGTGGCGCCGAGGCTGACGGCCGCCGCAAAGCCCGCAGCCCCACGGGCTGTGGGGCCACGCGAGCGGCTGCCAAAGAGCTTTCCAACGAGGCACGGCTTTCCCTCCTGGCTCTTCGGGCGTGGGAGCTGTGGCCAGAGACGCGGACCTACCGGAAAATGCTTCGGGGGCCGGCGGGGCGGCGCCAGGTGGGCGCGGGTGGCGCCGAGGCTGACGGCCGCCACAAAGCCCGCAGCCCCACGGGCTGTGGGGCCACGCGAGCGGCTGCCAAAGAGCTTTCCAACGAGGCACGGCTTTCCCTCCTGGCTCTTCGGGCGTGGGAGCTGTGGCCAGAGACGCAGCCCTACCGGAAAATGCTTCGGGGGCTGGGGCGGCGGCGCCACGTGGGCGCCGGTGGCGCCGAGGCTGACGGCCGCCGCAAAGCCCACAGCCCCACGGGCTGTGGGGCCACGCGAGCGGCTGCCAAAGAGCTTTCCAACGAGGCACGGCTTTCCCTCCTGGCTCTTCGGGTGTGGGAGCTGTGGCCAGAGCCGCGGCCCTACCGGAAAATGCTTCGCAGGCTGGCGCGGCGGCGCCAGGTGGGCGCCGGTGGCGCCGAGGCTGACGGCCGCCGGAAAGCCCGCAGCCCCACGGGCTGTGGGGCCACGCGAGCGGCTGCCAAAGAGCTTTCCAACGAGGCACGGCTTTCCCTCCTGGCTCTTCGGGCGTGGGAGCTGTGGCCAGAGCCGCGGCCCTACCGGAAAATGCTTCGGGGGCTGGCGCGGCGGCGCCACATAGGGGCCGGTGGCGCCGAGGCTGACGGCCGCCGCAAAGCCCGCAGCCCCACGGGCTGTGGGGCCACGCGAGCGGCTGCCAAAGAGCTTTGCAACGAGGCACGGCTTTCCCTCCTGGCTCTTCGGGCGTGGGAGCTGTGGCCAGAGCCGCGGCCCTACCGGAAAATGCTTCGGGGGCTGGCTCGGCGGCGCCAGGTGGGCGCCGGTGGCGCCGAGGCTGACGGCCGCCGCAAAGCCCGCAGCCCCACGGGCTGTGGGGCCACGCGAGCGGCTGCCAAAGAGCTTTCCAACGAGGCACGGCTTTCCCTCCTGGCTCTTCGGGCGTGGGAGCTGTGGCCAGAGACGCGGCCCTACCGGAAAATGCTTCGGGGGCTGGCGCGGCGGCGCCAGGTGGGCGCCGGTGGCGCCGAGGCTGACGGCCGCCGCAAAGCCCGCAGCCCCACGGGCTGTGGGGCCACGCGAGCGGCTGCCAAAGAGCTTTCCAACGAGGCACGGCTTTCCCTCCTGGCTCTTCGGGCGTGGGAGCTGTGGCCAGAGCCGCGGCCCTACCGGAAAATGCTTCGGGGGCTGGCACGGAGGCGCCACGTGGGCGCCGGTGGCGCCGAGGCTGACGGCCGCCGCAAAGCCCGCAGCCCCACGGGCTGTGGGGCCACGCGAGCGGCTGCCAAAGAGCTTTCCAACGAGGCACGGCTTTCCCTCCTGGCTCTTCGGGCGTGGGAGCTGTGGCCAGAGCCGCGGCCCTACCGGAAAATGCTTCGGGGGCTGGCACGGCGGCGCCACATAGGGGCCGGTGGCGCCGAGGCTGACGGCCGCCGCAAAGCCCGCAGCCCCACGGGCTGTGGGGCCACGCGAGCGGCTGCCAAAGAGCTTTCCAACGAGGCACGGCTTTCCCTCCTGGCTCTTCGGGCGTGGGAGCTGTGGCCAGAGCCGCGGCCCTACCGGAAAATGATTCGGGGGCTGGCACGGAGGCGCCACGTGGGCGCCGGTGGCGCCGAGGCTGACGGCCGCCGCAAAGCCCGCAGCCCCACGGGCTGTGGGGCCACGCGAGCGGCTGCCAAAGAGCTTTCCAACGAGGCACGGCTTTCCCTCCTGGCTCTTCGGGCGTGGGAGCTGTGGCCAGAGCCGCGGCCCTACCGGAAAATGCTTCGGGGGCTGGCTCGGCGGCGCCACGTGGGCGCCGGTTGTACCGAGGCTGACGGCCGCCGGAAAGCCCGCAGCCCCACGGGCTGTGGGGCCACGCGAGCGGCTGCCAAAGAGCTTTCCAACGAGGCACGGCTTTCCCTCCTGGCTCTTCGGGCGTGGGAGCTGTGGCCAGAGATGCGGCCCTACCGGAAAATGCTTCGCAGGCTGGCGCGGCGGCGCCAGGTGGGCGCCGGTGGCGCCGAGGCTGACGGCCGCCGGAAAGCCCGCAGCCCCACGGGCTGTGGGGCCACGCGAGCGGCTGCCAAAGAGCTTTCCAACGAGGCACGGCTTTCCCTCCTGGCTCTTCGGGCGTGGGAGCTGTGGCCAGAGCCGCGGCCCTACCGGAAAATGCTTCGGGGGCTGGCGCGGCGGCGCCAGGTGGGCGCCGGTGGCGCCGAGGCTGACGGCCGCCGGAAAGCCCGCAGCCCCACGGGCTGTGGGGCCACGCGAGCGGCTGCCAAAGAGCTTTCCAACGAGGCACGGCTTTCCCTCCTGGCTCTTCGGGCGTGGGAGCTGTGGCCAGAGCCGCGGCCCTACCGGAAAATGCTTCGCAGGCTGGCGCGGCGGCTCCAGGTGGGCGCCGGTGGCGCCGAGGCTGACGGCCGCCGCAAAGCCCGCAGCCCCACGGGCTGTGGGGCCACGCGAGCGGCTGCCAAAGAGCTTTCCAACGAGGCACGGCTTTCCCTCCTGGCTCTTCGGGCGTGGGAGCTGTGGCCAGAGCCGCGGCCCTACCGGAAAATGCTTCGGGGACTGGCGCAGCGGCGCCACATAGGGGCCGGTGGCGCCGAGGCTGACGGCCGCCGCAAAGCCCGCAGCCCCACGGGCTGTGGGGCCACGCGAGCGGCTGCCAAAGAGCTTTCCAACGAGGCACGGCTTTCCCTCCTGGCTCTTCGGGCGTGGGAGCTGTGGCCAGAGCCGCGGCCCTACCGGAAAATGCTTCGGGGGCTGGCGCGGCGGCGCCAGGTGGGCGCCGGTGGCGCCGAGGCTGACGGCCGCCGCAAAGCCCGCAGCCCCACGGGCTGTGGGGCCACGCGAGCGGCTGCCAAAGAGCTTTCCAACGAGGCACGGCTTTCCCTCCTGGCTCTTCAGGCGTGGGAGCTGTGGCCAGAGCCGCGGCCCTACCGGAAAATGCTTCGGGGGCTGGCGCGGCGGCGCCACGTGGGCGCCGGTGGCGCCGAGGCTGACGGCCGCCGGAAAGCCCGCAGCCCCACGGGCTGTGGGGCCACGCGAGCGGCTGCCAAAGAGCTTTCCAACGAGGCACGGCTTTCCCTCCTGGCTCTTGGGGTGTGGGAGCTGTGGCCAGAGCCGCGGCCCTACCGGAAAATGCTTCGCAGGCTGGCGCGGCGGCGCCAGGTGGGCGCCGGTGGCGCCGAGGCTGACGGCCGCCGCAAAGCCCGCAGCCCCACGGGCTGTGGGGCCACGCGAGCGGCTGCCAAAGAGCTTTCCAACGAGGCACGGCTTTCCCTCCTGGCTCTTCGGGCGTGGGAGCTGTGGCCAGAGACGCGGCCCTACCGGAAAATGATTCACAGGCTGGCGCGGCAGCGCTACGTAGGCGTCCGTGGCGCCGAGGCTGACGGCCGCCGGAAAGCCCGCAGCCCCACGGGCTGTGGGGCCACGCGAGCGGCTGCCAAAGAGCTTTCCAACGAGGCACGGCTTTCCCTCCTGGCTCTTCGGGCATGGGAGCTGTGGCCAGAGACGCGGCCCTACCGGAAAATGCTTCGGGGGCTGGCGCGGTGGCGCCACGTGGGCGCCAGTGGCGCCGAGGCTGACGGCCGCCGCAAAGCCCGCAGCCCCACGGGCTGTGGGGCCACGCGAGCGGCTGCCAAAGAGCTTTCCAACGAGGCACGGCTTTCCCTCCTGGCTCTTCGGGCGTGGGAGCTGTGGCCAGAGACGCGGACCTACCGGAAAATGCTTCGGGGGCTGGCGCGGTGGCGCCACGTGGGCGCCAGTGGCGCCGAGGCTGACGGCCGCCGCAAAGCCCGCAGCCCCACGGGCTGTGGGGCCACGCGAGCGGCTGCCAAAGAGCTTTCCAACGAGGCACGGCTTTCCCTCCTGGCTCTTCGGGCGTGGGAGCTGTGGCCAGAGCCGCGGCCCTACCGGAAAATGCTTCGGGGGCTGGCGCGGCGGCGCCAGGTGGGCGCCGGTGGCGCCGAGGCTGACGGCCACCGCAAAGCCCGCAGCCCCACGGGCTGTGGGGCCACGCGAGCGGCTGCCAAAGAGCTTTCCAACGAGGCACGGCTTTCCCTCCTGGCTCTTCGGGCGTGGGAGCTGTGGCCAGAGCCGCGGCCCTACCGGAAAATGCTTCGGGGGCTGGCGCGGCGGCGCCAGGTGGGCGCCGGTGGGGCCGAGGCTGACGGCCGCCGCAAAGCCCGCAGCCCCACGGGCTGTGGGGCCACGCGAGCGGCTGCCAAAGAGCTTTCCAACGAGGCACGGCTTTCCCTCCTGGCTCTTCGGGCATGGGAGCTGTGGCCAGAGCCGCGGCCCTACCGGAAAATGCTTCGGCGGCTGGCGCGGCAGCGCCAGGTGGGCGCCGGTGGCGCCGAGGCTGACGGCCGCCGCAAAGCCCGCAGCCCCACGGGCTGTGGGGCCACGCGAGCGGCTGCCAAAGAGCTTTCCAACGAGGCACGGCTTTCCCTCCTGGCTCTTCGGGCGTGGGAGCTGTGGCCAGAGCCGCGGCCCTACCGGAAAATGCTTCGGGGGCTGGCTCGGCGGCGCCAGGTGGGCGCCGGTGGCGCCGAGGCTGACGGCCGCCGCAAAGCCCGCAGCCCCACGGGCTGTCGGGCCACGCGAGCGGCTGCCAAAGAGCTTTCCAACGAGGCACGGCTTTCCCTCCTGGCTCTTCGGGTGTGGGAGCTGTGGCCAGAGCCGCGGCCCTACCGGAAAATGCTTCGGGGGCTGGCGCGGCGGCGCCAGGTGGGCGCCGGTGGCGCCGAGGCTGACGGCCGCCGCAAAGCCCGCAGCCCCACGGGCTGTGGGGCCACGCGAGCGGCTGCCAAAGAGCTTTCCAACGAGGCACGGCTTTCCCTCCTGGCTCTTCGGGCGTGGGAGCTGTGGCCAGAGACGCGGCCCTACCGGAAAATGCTTCGGGGGCTGGCGCGGCGGCGCCAGGTGGGCGCCGGTGGCGCCGAGGCTGACGGCCGCCGCAAAGCCCGCAGCCCCACGGGCTGTGGGGCCACGCGAGCGGCTGCCAAAGAGCTTTCCAACGAGGCACGGCTTTCCCTCCTGGCTCTTCGGGCAAGGGGCTGTGGCCAGAGACGCGGCCCTACCGGAAAATGCTTCGCAGGCTGGCGCGGCGGCGCCACATAGGCGCCGGTGGGGCCGAGGCTGACGGCCGCCGGAAAGCCCGCACCCCCACGGGCTGTGGGGCCACGCGAGCGGCTGCCAAAGAGCTTTCCAGGGAGGCACGGCTTTCCCTCCTGGCTCTTCGGGCGTGGGAGCTGTGGCCAGAGACTCGGCCCTACCAGAAAATGCTTCGCAGGCTGGCGCGGCGGCTCCAGGTGTGCGCCGGTGGCGCCGAGGCTGACGGCCGCCGCAAAGCCCGCAGCCCCACGGGCTGTGGGGCCACGCGAGCGGCTGCCAAAGAGCTTTCCAACGAGGCACGGCTTTCCCTCCTGGCTCTTTGGGCGTGGGAGCTGTGGCCAGAGACGCGGCCCTACCGGAAAATGCTTCGGGGGCTGGCGCGGTGGCGCCACGTGGGCGCCAGTGGCGCCGAGGCTGACGGCCGCCGCAAAGCCCGCAGCCCCACGGGCTGTGGGGCCACGCGAGCGGCTGCCAAAGAGCTTTCCAACGAGGCACGGCTTTCCCTCCTGGCTCTTCGGGCGTGGGAGCTGTGGCCAGAGCCGCGGCCCTACCGGAAAATGCTTCGGGGGCTGGCGCCGCGGCGCCAGGTGGGCGCCGGTGGCGCCGAGGCTGACGGCCACCGCAAAGCCCGCAGCCCCACGGGCTGTGGGGCCACGCGAGCGGCTGCCAAAGAGCTTTCCAACGAGGCACGGCTTTCCCTCCTGGCTCTTCGGGCGTGGGAGCTGTGGCCAGAGCCGCGGCCCTACCGGAAAATGCTTCGGGGGCTGGCGCGGCGGCGCCACGTGGGCGCCGGTGGCGCCGAGGCTGACGGCCGCCGCAAAGCCCGCAGCCCCACGGGCTGTGGGGCCACGCGAGCGGCTGCCAAAGAGCTTTCCAACGAGGCACGGCTTTCCCTCCTGGCTCTTCGGGTGTGGGAGCTCTGGCCAGAGCCGCGGCCCTACCGGAAAATGCTTCGCAGGCTGGCGCGGCGGCACCAGGTGGGCGCCGGTGGCGCCGAGGCTGACGGCCGCCGCAAAGCCCGCAGCCCCACGGGCTGTGGGGCCACGCGAGCGGCTGCCAAAGAGCTTTCCAACGAGGCACGGCTTTCCCTCCTGGCTCTTCGGGCGTGGGAGCTGTGGCCAGAGACGCGGCCCTACCGGAAAATGATTCACAGGCTGGCACGGCAGCGCTACGTAGGCGTCCGTGGCGCCGAGGCTTACGGCCGCCGGAAAGCCCGCAGCCCCACGGGCTGTGGGGCCACGCGAGCGGCTGCCAAAGAGCTTTCCAACGAGGCACGGCTTTCCCTCCTGGCTCTTCGGGCATGGGAGCTGTGGCCAGAGACGCGGCCCTACCGGAAAATGCTTCGCAGGCTGGCGCGGCGGCGCCACATAGGCGCCGGTGGGGCCGAGGCTGACGGCCGCCGGAAAGCCCGCAGCCCCACGGGCTGTGGGGCCACGCGAGCGGCTGCCAAAGAGCTTTCCAGCGAGGCACGGCTTTCCCTCCTGGCTCTTCGGGCGTGGGAGCTGTGGCCAGAGACGCGGACCTACCGGAAAATGCTTCGGGGGCTGGCGCGGTGGCGCCACGTGGGCGCCAGTGGCGCCGAGGCTGACGGCCGCCGCAAAGCCCGCAGCCCCACGGGCTGTGGGGCCACGCGAGCGGCTGCCAAAGAGCTTTCCAACGAGGCACGGCTTTCCCTCCTGGCTCTTCGGGCGTGGGAGCTGTGGCCAGAGCCGCGGCCCTACCGGAAAATGCTTCGGGGGCTGGCGCGGCGGCGCCAGGTGGGCGCCGGTGGCGCCGAGGCTGACGGCCGCCGCAAAGCCCGCAGCCCCACGGGCTGTGGGGCCACGCGAGCGGCTGCCAAAGAGCTTTCCAACGAGGCACGGCTTTCCCTCCTGGCTCTTCGGGCATGGGAGCTGTGGCCAGAGCCGCGGCCCTACTGGAAAATGCTTCGGCGGCTGGCGCGGCAGCGCCAGGTGGGCGCCGGTGGCGCCGAGGCTGACGGCCGCCGCAAAGCCCGCAGCCCCACGGGCTGTCGGGCCACGCGAGCGGCTGCCAAAGAGCTTTCCAACGAGGCACGGCTTTCCCTCCTGGCTCTTCGGGCGTGGGAGCTGTGGCCAGAGACGCGGCCCTACCGGAAAATGCTTCGCAGGCTGGCGCGGCGGCGCCAGGTGGGCGCCGGTGGCGCCGAGGCTGACGGCCGCCGCAAAGCCCGCAGCCCCACGGGCTGTGGGGCCACGCGAGCGGCTGCCAAAGAGCTTTCCAACGAGGCACGGCTTTCCCTCCTGGCTCTTCGGGCGTGGGAGCTGTGGCCAGAGCCGCGGCCCTACCGGAAAATGCTTCGGGGGCTGGCGCAGCGGCGCCAGGTGGGCGCCGGTGGCGCCGAGGCTGACGGCCGCCGCAAAGCCCGCAGCCCCACGGGCTGTGGGGCCACGCGAGCGGCTGCCAAAGAGCTTTCCAACGAGGCACAGCTTTCCCTCCTGGCTCTTCGGGCGTGGGAGCTGTGGCCAGAGACGCGGCCCTACCGGAAAATGCGTCGGGGGCTGGCGCGGCGGCGCCAGGTGGGCGCCGGTGGCGCCGAGGCTGACGGCCGCCGCAAAGCCCGCAGCCCCACGGGCTGTGGGGCCACGCGAGCGGCTGCCAAAGAGCTTTCCAACGAGGCACGGCTTTCCCTCCTGGCTCTTCGGGCGTGGGAGCTGTGGCCAGAGACGCGGACCTACCGGAAAATGCTTCGGGGGCTGGCGCGGCGGCGCCACGTGGGCGCCGGTGGGGCCGAGGCTGACGGCCGCCGCAAAGCCTGCAGCCCCACGGGCTGTGGGGCCACGCGAGCGGCTGCCAAAGAGCTTTACAACGAGGCACGGCTTTCCCTCCTGGCTCTTCAGGCGTGGGAGCTGTGGCCAGAGCCGCGGCCCTACCGGAAAATGCTTCGGGGGCTGGCGCGGCGGCGCCAGGTGGGCGCCGGTGGCGCCGAGGCTGACGGCCGCCGCAAAGCCCGCAGCCCCACGGGCTGTGGGGCCACGCGAGCGGCTGCCAAAGAGCTTTCCAACGAGGCACGGCTTTCCCTCCTGGCTCTTCGGGTGTGGGAGCTGTGGCCAGAGCCGCGGCCCTACCGGAAAATGCTTCGCAGGCTGGCGCGGCGGCGCCAGGTGGGCGCCGGTGGCGCCGAGGCTGACGGCCGCCGCAAAGCCCGCAGCCCCACGGGCTGTGGGGCCACGCGAGCGGCTGCCAAAGAGCTTTCCAACGAGGCACGGCTTTCCCTCCTGGCTCTTCGGGCGTGGGAGCTGTGGCCAGAGCCGCGGCCCTACGGGAAAATGATTCACAGGCTGGCGCGGCAGCGCTACGTAGGCGTCCGTGGCGCCGAGGCTGACGGCCGCCGGAAAGCCCGCAGCCCCACGGGCTGTGGGGCCACGCGAGCGGCTGCCAAAGAGCTTTCCAACGAGGCACGGCTTTCCCTCCTGGCTCTTCGGGCAAGGGGCTGTGGCCAGAGACGCGGCCCTACCGGAAAATGCTTCGCAGGCTGGCGCGGCGGCGCCACATAGGCGCCGGTGGGGCCGAGGCTGACGGCCGCCGCAAAGCCCGCACCCCCACGGGCTGTGGGGCCACGCGAGCGGCTGCCAAAGAGCTTTCCAGGGAGGCACGGCTTTCCCTCCTGGCTCTTCGGGCGTGGGAGCTGTGGCCAGAGACTCGGCCCTACCAGAAAATGCTTCGCAGGCTGGCGCGGCGGCTCCAGGTGGGCGCCGGTGGCGCCGAGGCTGACGGCCGCCGCAAAGCCCGCAGCCCCACGGTGTGTGGGGCCACGCGAGCGGCTGCCAAAGAGCTTTCCAACGAGGCACGGCTTTCCCTCCTGGCTCTTTGGGCGTGGGAGCTGTGGCCAGAGACGCGGCCCTACCGGAAAATGCTTCGGGGGCTGGCGCGGTGGCGCCAGGTGGGCGCCGGTGGCGCCGAGGCTGACGGCCGCCGCAAAGCCCGCAGCCCCACGGGCTGTGGGGCCACGCGAGCGGCTGCCAAAGAGCTTTCCAACGAGGCACGGCTTTCCCTCCTGGCTCTTCGGGCGTGGGAGCTGTGGCCAGAGCCGCGGCCCTACCGGAAAATGCTTCGGGGGCTGGCGCGGCGGCGCCAGGTGGGCGCCGGTGGCGCCGAGGCTGACGGCCACCGCAAAGCCCGCAGCCCCACGGGCTGTGGGGCCACGCGAGCGGCTGCCAAAGAGCTTTCCAACGAGGCACGGCTTTCCCTCCTGGCTCTTCGGGCGTGGGAGCTGTGGCCAGAGCCGCGGCCCTACTGGAAAATGCTTCGGCGGCTGGCGCGGCAGCGCCAGGTGGGCGCCGGTGGCGCCGAGGCTGACGGCCGCCGCAAAGCCCGCAGCCCCACGGGCTGTGGGGCCACGCGAGCGGCTGCCAAAGAGCTTTCCAACGAGGCACGGCTTTCCCTCCTGGCTCTTCGGGCGTGGAAGCTGTGGCCAGAGACGGCCCTACCGGAAAATGCTTCGGGGGCTGGCGCGGCGGCGCCAGGTGGGCGCCGGTGGCGCCGAGGCTGATGGCCGCCGCAAAGCCCGCAGCCCCACGGGCTGTGGGGCCACGCGAGCGGCTGCCAAAGGGCTTTCCAACGAGACACGGCTTTCCCTCCTGGCTCTTCGGGCATGGGAGCGGTGGCCAGAGATGCGGCCCTACCGGAAAATGCTTCGCAGGCTGGCGCGGCGGTGCTACGTAGGCGCCGGTGGCGCCGAGGCTGACGCCTGACAGAAAGCCGGCAGCCCCACGGGCTGTGGGGCCACGCGAGCGGCTGCCAAAGAGCTTTCCAACGAGGCACGGCTTTCCCTCCTGGCTCTTCGGGTGTGGGAGCTGTGGCCAGAGACGCGGACCTACCGGAAAATGCTTAGCAGGCTGGCGCGGCGGCGTCACATAGGTGCCGGTGGCGCCAAGGCTGACGGCCGCCGCAAAGCCCGCAGCCCCACGGGCTGTCGGGCCACGCGAGCGGCTGCCAAAGAGCTTTCCAACGAGGCACGGCTTTCCCTCCTGGCTCTTCGGGCGTGGGAGCTGTGGCCAGAGCCGCGGCCCTACCGGAAAATGCTTCGGGGGCTGGCGGGGCGGCGCCAGGTGGGCGCCGGTGGCGCCGAGGCTGACGGCCGCCGCAAAGCCCGCAGCCCCACGGGCTGTGGGGCCACGCGAGCGGCTGCCAAAGAGCTTTGCAACGAGGCACGGCTTTCCCTCCTGGCTCTTCAAGCGTGGGAGCTGTGGCCAGAGCCGCGGCCCTACCGGAAAATGCTTCGGGGGCTGGCACGGCGGCGCCAGGTGGGCGCCGGTGGCGCCGAGGCTGACGGCCGCCGCAAAGCCCGCAGCCCCACGGACTGTGGGGCCACGCGAGCGGCTGCCAAAGAGCTTTCCAACGAGGCACGGCTTTCCCTCCTGGCTCTTCGGGCGTGGGAGCTGTGGCCAGAGACGCGGCCGTACCGGAAAATGCTTCGCAGGCTGGCGCGGTGGCGCCACGTGGGCGCCAGTGGCGCCGAGGCTGACGGCCGCCGCAAAGCCCGCAGCCCCACGGGCTGTGGGGCCACGCGAGCGGCTGCCAAAGAGCTTTCCAACGAGGCACGGCTTTCCCTCCTGGCTCTTCGGGCGTGGGAGCTGTGGCCAGAGCCGCGGCCCTACCGGAAAATGCTTCGGGGGCTGGCGCAGCGGCGCCAGGTGGGCGCCGGTGGCGCCGAGGCTGACGGCCGCCGCAAAGCCCGCAGCCCCACGGGCTGTGGGGCCACGCGAGCGGCTGCCAAAGAGCTTTCCAACGAGGCACAGCTTTCCCTCCTGGCTCTTCGGGCGTGGGAGCTGTGGCCAGAGACGCGGCCCTACCGGAAAATGCGTCGGGGGCTGGCGCGGCGGCGCCAGGTGGGCGCCGGTGGCGCCGAGGCTGACGGCCGCCGCAAAGCCCGCAGCCCCACGGGCTGTGGGGCCACGCGAGCGGCTGCCAAAGAGCTTTCCAACGAGGCACGGCTTTCCCTCCTGGCTCTTCGGGCGTGGGAGCTGTGGCCAGAGACGCGGACCTACCGGAAAATGCTTCGGGGGCTGGCGCGGCGGCGCCACGTGGGCGCCGGTGGGGCCGAGGCTGACGGCCGCCGCAAAGCCTGCAGCCCTACGGGCTGTGGGGCCACGCGAGCGGCTGCCAAAGAGCTTTACAACGAGGCACGGCTTTCCCTCCTGGCTCTTCAGGCGTGGGAGCTGTGGCCAGAGCCGCGGCCCTACCGGAAAATGCTTCGGGGGCTGGCGCGGCGGCGCCAGGTGGGCGCCGGTGGCGCCGAGGCTGACGGCCGCCGCAAAGCCCGCAGCCCCACGGGCTGTGGGGCCACGCGAGCGGCTGCCAAAGAGCTTTCCAACGAGGCACGGCTTTCCCTCCTGGCTCTTCGGGTGTGGGAGCTGTGGCCAGAGCCGCGGCCCTACCGGAAAATGCTTCGCAGGCTGGCGCGGCGGCACCAGGTGGGCGCCGGTGGCGCCGAGGCTGACGGCCGCCGCAAAGCCCGCAGCCCCACGGGCTGTGGGGCCACGCGAGCGGCTGCCAAAGAGCTTTCCAACGAGGCACGGCTTTCCCTCCTGGCTCTTCGGGCGTGGGAGCTGTGGCCAGAGCCGCGGCCCTACGGGAAAATGATTCACAGGCTGGCGCGGCAGCGCTACGTAGGCGTCCGTGGCGCCGAGGCTGACAGCCGCCGGAAAGCCCGCAGCCCCACGGGCTGTGGGGCCACGCGAGCGGCTGCCAAAGAGCTTTCCAACGAGGCACGGCTTTCCCTCCTGGCTCTTCGGGCAAGGGGCTGTGGCCAGAGACGCGGCCCTACCGGAAAATGCTTCGCAGGCTGGCGCGGCGGCGCCACATAGGCGCCGGTGGGGCCGAGGCTGACGGCCGCCGGAAAGCCCGCACCCCCACGGGCTGTGGGGCCACGCGAGCGGCTGCCAAAGAGCTTTCCAGGGAGGCACGGCTTTCCCTCCTGGCTCTTCGGGCGTGGGAGCTGTGGCCAGAGACTCGGCCCTACCAGAAAATGCTTCGCAGGCTGGCGCGGCGGCTCCAGGTGGGCGCCGGTGGCGCCGAGGCTGACGGCCGCCGCAAAGCCCGCAGCCCCACGGGCTGTGGGGCCACGCGAGCGGCTGCCAAAGAGCTTTCCAACGAGGCACGGCTTTCCCTCCTGGCTCTTTGGGCGTGGGAGCTGTGGCCAGAGCCGCGGCCCTACCGGAAAATGCTTCGGGGGCTGGCGCGGTGGCGCCACGTGGGCGCCAGTGGCGCCGAGGCTGACGGCCGCCGCAAAGCCCGCAGCCCCACGGGCTGTGGGGCCACGCGAGCGGCTGCCAAAGAGCTTTCCAACGAGGCACGGCTTTCCCTCCTGGCTCTTCGGGCGTGGGAGCTGTGGCCAGAGCCGCGGCCCTACCGGAAAATGCTTCGGGGGCTGGCGCGGCGGCGCCAGGTGGGCGCCGGTGGCGCCGAGGCTGACGGCCACCGCAAAGCCCGCAGCCCCACGGGCTGTGGGGCCACGCGAGCGGCTGCCAAAGAGCTTTCCAACGAGGCACGGCTTTCCCTCCTGGCTCTTCGGGCGTGGGAGCTGTGGCCAGAGCCGCGGCCCTACTGGAAAATGCTTCGGTGGCTGGCGCGGCAGCGCCAGGTGGGCGCCGGTGGCGCCGAGGCTGACGGCCGCCGCAAAGCCCGCAGCCCCACGGGCTGTGGGGCCACGCGAGCAGCTGCCAAAGAGCTTTCCAACGAGGCACGGCTTTCCCTCCTGGCTCTTCGGGCGTGGAAGCTGTGGCCAGAGACGGCCCTACCGGAAAATGCTTCGGGGGCTGGCGCGGCGGCGCCAGGTGGGCGCCGGTGGCGCCGAGGCTGACGGCCGCCGCAAAGCCCGCAGCCCCACGGGCTGTGGGGCCACGCGAGCGGCTGCCAAAGGGCTTTCCAACGAGACACGGCTTTCCCTCCTGGCTCTTCGGGCATGGGAGCGGTGGCCAGAGATGCGGCCCTACCGGAAAATGCTTCGCAGGCTGGCGCGGCGGTGCTACGTAGGCGCCGGTGGCGCCGAGGCTGACGCCTGACAGAAAGCCGGCAGCCCCACGGGCTGTGGGGCCACGCGAGCGGCTGCCAAAGAGCTTTCCAACGAGGCACGGCTTTCCCTCCTGGCTCTTCGGGCGTGGGAGCTGTGGCCAGAGCCGCGGCCCTACCGGAAAATGCTTCGGGGGCTGGCGCGGCGGCGCCAGGTGGGCGCCGATGGCGCCGAGGCTGACGGCCGCCGCAAAGCCCGCAGCCCCACGGGCTGTGGGGCCACGCGAGCGGCTGCCAAAGAGCTTTCCAACAAGGCACGGCTTTCCCTCCTGGCTCTTCGGGCGTGGGAGCTGTGGCCAGAGCCGCGGCCCTACCGGAAAATGCTTCGGCGGCTGGCGCGGCAGCGCCAGGTAGGCGCCGGTGGCGCCGAGGCTGACGGCCGCCGCAAAGCCCGCAGCCCCACGGACTGTGGGGCCACGCGAGCGGCTGCCAAAGAGCTTTCCAACGAGGCACGGCTTTCCCTCCTGGCTCTTCGGGCGTGGGAGCTGTGGCCAGAGACGCGGCCCTACCGGAAAATGCTTCGGGGGCTGGCGCGGCGGCGCCAGGTGGGCGCCGGTGGCGCCGAGGCTGACGGCCGCCGCAAAGCCCGCAGCGCCACAGGCTGTGGGGCCACGCGAGCGGCTGCCAAAGAGCTTTCCAACGAGGCACGGCTTTCCCTCCTGGCTCTTCGGGCGTGGGAGCTGTGGCCAGAGCCGCGGCCCTACCGGAAAATGCTTCGGGGGCTGGCGCAGCGGCGCCACGTGGGCGCCGGTGGGGCCGAGGCTGACGGCCGCCGCAAAGCCCGCAGCCCCACGGGCTGTGGGGCCACGCGAGCGGCTGCCAAAGAGCTTTCCAACGACGCACGGCTTTCCCTCCTGGCTCTTCGGGCGTGGGAGCTGTGGCCAGAGCCGCGGCCCTACTGGAAAATGCTTCGGCGGCTGGCGCGGCAGCGCCAGGTGGGCGCCGGTGGCGCCGAGGCTGACGGCCGCCGCAAAGCCCGCAGCCCCACGGGCTGTGGGGCCACGCGAGCGGCTGCCAAAGAGCTTTCCAACGAGGCACGGCTTTCCCTCCTGGCTCTTCGGGCGTGGAAGCTGTGGCCAGAGACACGGCCCTACCGGAAAATGCTTCGGGGGCTGGCGCGGCGGCGCCAGGTGGGCGCCGATGGCGCCGAGGCTGACGGCCACCGCAAAGCCCGCAGCCCCACGGGCTGTGGGGCCACGCGAGCGGCTGCCAAAGGGCTTTCCAACGAGACACGGCTTTCCCTCCTGGCTCTTCAGGCGTGGGAGCTGTGGCCAGAGCCGCGGCCCTACCGGAAAATGCTTCGGCGGCTGGCGCGGCAGCGCCAGGTGGGCGCCGGTGGCGCCGAGGCTGATGGCCGCCGCAAAGCCCGCAGCCCCACGGACTGTGGGGCCACGCGAGCGGCTGCCAAAGAGCTTTCCAACGAGGCACGGCTTTCCCTCCTGGCTCTTCGGGCGTGGGAGCTGTGGCCACAGCCGCGGCCCTACCGGAAAATGCTTCGGGGGCTGGCGCGGCGGCGCCAGGTGGGCGCCGGTGGCGCCGAGGCTGACGGCCGCCGCAAAGCCCGCAGCGCCACAGGCTGTGGGGCCACGCGAGCGGCTGCCAAAGAGCTTTCCAACGAGGCACGGCTTTCCCTCCTGGCTCTTCGGGCGTGGGAGCTGTGGCCAGAGCCGCGGCCCTACGGGAAAATGCTTTTGGGGCTGTCGTGGCGGCGCCAGGTGGGCGCCGGTGGCGCCGAGGCTGACGGCCGCCGCAAAGCCCGCAGCCCCACGGTGTGTGGGGCCACGCGAGCGGCTGCCAAAGAGCTTTCCAACGAGGCACGGCTTTCCCTCCTGGCTCTTCGGGCGTGGGAGCTGTGGCCAGAGACGCGGCCCTACCGGAAAATGCTTCGGGGGCTGGCGCGGCAGCGCCAGGTGGGCGCCGGTGGCGCCGAGGCTGACGGCCGCCGGAAAGCCCGCAGCCCCACGGGGTGTGGAGCCACGCGAGCAGCTGCCAAAGGGCTTTCCAACGAGGCACGGCTTTCCCTCCTGGCTCTTCGGGCGTGGGAGCTGTGGCCAGAGCCGCGGCCCTACCAGAAAATGCTTCGCAGGCTGGCGCGGCGGCGCCACATAGGCGCCGGTGGCGCCGAGGCTGACGGCCGCCGCAAAGCCCGCAGCCCCACGGGTTGTGGGGCCACGCGAGCGGCTGCCAAAGAGCTTTCCAACGAGGCACGGCTTTCCCTCCTGGCTCTTCGGGCGTGGGAGCTGTGGCCAGAGACGCGGCCCTACCGGAAAATGCTTCGGGGGCTGGCGCGGTGGCGCCACGTGGGCGCCAGTGGCGCCGAGGCTGATGGCCGCCGCAAAGCCCGCAGCCCCACGGGCTGTGGGGCCACGCGAGCGGCTGCCAAAGAGCTTTCCAACGAGGCACGGCTTTCCCTCCTGGCTCTTCGGGCGTGGGAGCTGTGGCCAGAGCCGCGGCCCTACCGGAAAATGCTTCGGGGGCTGGCGCGGCGGCGCCACGTGGGCGCCGGTGGCGCCGAGGCTGACGGCCGCCGCAAAGCCCGCAGCCCCACGGGCTGTGGGGCCACGCGAGCGGCTGCCAAAGAGCTTTCCAACGAGGCACGGCTTTCCCTCCTGGCTCTTCGGGCGTGGGAGCTGTGGCCAGAGCCGCGGCCCTACCGGAAAATGCTTCGGGGGCTGGCGCGGCGGCGCCAGGTGGGCGCCGGTGGGGCCGAGGCTGACGGCCGCCGCAAAGCCCGCAGCCCCACGGGCTGTGGGGCCACGCGAGCGGCTGCCAAAGAGCTTTCCAACGAGGCACGGCTTTCCCTCCTGGCTCTTCGGGCGTGGAAGCTGTGGCCAGAGACGCGGACCTGCCGGAAAATGCTTCGGGGGCTGGCGCGGCGGCGCCAGGTGGGCGCCGGTGGCGCCGAGGCTGACGGCCGCCGCAAAGCCCGCAGCCCCACGGTGTGTGGGGCCACGCGAGCGGCTGCCAAAGAGCTTTCCAACGAGGCACGGCTTTCCCTCCTGGCTCTTCGGGCGTGGGAGCTGTGGCCAGAGCCGCGGCCCTACCAGAAAATGCTTCGCAGGCTGGCGCGGCAGCGCCACATAGGCGCCGGTGGCGCCGAGGCTGACGGCCACCGCAAAGCCCGCAGCCCCACGGGCTGTGGGGCCACGCGAGCGGCTGCCAAAGAGCTTTCCAACGAGGCACGGCTTTCCCTCCTGGCTCTTCGGGCATGGGAGCTGTGGCCAGAGCCGCGGCCCTACCGGAAAATGCTTCGCGGGCTGGCGCGGCAGCGCTACGTAGGCGTCGGTGGCGCCGAGGCTGACGGCCGCCGGAAAGCCCGCAGCCCCACGGGCTGTGGGGCCACGCGAGCGGCTGCCAAAGTGCTTTCCAACGAGGCACGGCTTTCCCTCCTGGCTCTTCGGGCGTGGGAGCTGTGGCCAGAGACGCGGCCCTACCGGAAAATGCTTCGCAGGCTGGCTCGGCGGCGCCACATAGGCGCCGGTGGGGCCGAGGCTGACGGCCGCCGCAAAGCCCGCAGCCCCACGGGCTGTGGGGCCACGCGAGCGGCTGCCAAAGAGCTTTCCAACGAGGCACGGCTTTCCCTCCCGGCTCTTCGGGCGTGGGAGCTGTGGCCAGAGCCGCGGCCCTACCGGAAAATGCTTCGGGGGCTGGCGCGGTGGCGCCACGTGGGCTCCAGTGGCGCCGAGGCTGACGGCCGCCGCAAAGCCCGCAGCCCCACGGGCTGTGGGGCCACGCGAGCGGCTGCCAAAGAGCTTTCCAACGAGGCACGGCTTTCCCTCCTGGCTCTTCGGGCGTGGGAGCTGTGGCCAGAGCCGCGGCCCTACCGGAAAATGCTTCGGGGGCTGGCGCGGCGGCGCCAGGTGGGCGCCGATGGCGCCGAGGCTGACGACCGCCGCAAAGCCCGCAGCCCCACGGGCTGTGGGGCCACGCGAGCGGCTGCCAAAGAGCTTTCCAACAAGGCACGGCTTTCCCTCCTGGCTCTTCGGGCGTGGGAGCTGTGGCCAGAGCCGCGGCCCTACCGGAAAATGCTTCGGCGGCTGGCGCGGCAGCGCCAGGTGGGCGCCGGTGGCGCCGAGGCTGACGGCCGCCGCAAAGCCCGCAGCCCCACGGACTGTGGGGCCACGCGAGCGGCTGCCAAAGAGCTTTCCAACGAGGCACGGCTTTCCCTCCTGGCTCTTCGGGCGTGGGAGCTGTGGCCAGAGACGCGGCCGTACCGGAAAATGCTTCGGGGGCTGGCGCGGCGGCGCCAGGTGGGCGCCGGTGGCGCCGAGGCTGACGGCCGCCGCAAAGCCCGCAGCGCCACAGGCTGTGGGGCCACGCGAGCGGCTGCCAAAGAGCTTTCCAACGAGGCACGGCTTTCCCTCCTGGCTCTTCGGGCGTGGGAGCTGTGGCCAGAGACGCGGCCCTACCGGAAAATGCTTTTGGGGCTGTCGTGGCGGCGCCAGGTGGGCGCCGGTGGCGCCGAGGCTGACGGCCGCCGCAAAGCCCGCAGCCCCATGGGCTGTGGGGCCACGCGAGCGGCTGCCAAAGAGCTTTCCAACGAGGCACGGCTTTCCCTCCTGGCTCTTCGGGCGTGGGAGCTGTGGCCAGAGCCGCGGCCCTACCAGAAAATGCTACGGGGGCTGGCGCGGCGGCGCCAGGTGGGCGCCGGTGGCGCCGAGGCTGACGGCCGCCGCAAAGCCCGCAGCCCCACGGGGTGTGGGGCCACGCGAGCAGCTGCCAAAGAGCTTTCCAACGAGGCACGGCTTTCCCTCCTGGCTCTTCGGGCGTGGGAGCTGTGGCCAGAGCCGCGGCCCTACCAGAAAATGCTTCGCAGGCTGGCACGGCGGCGCCACACAGGCGCCGGTGGCGCCGAGGCTGACGGCCGCCGCAAAGCCCGCAGCCCCACGGGCTGTGGGGCCACGCGAGCGGCTGCCAAAGAGCTTTCCAACGAGGCACGGCTTTCCCTCCTGGCTCTTCGGGCGTGGGAGCTGTGGCCAGAGACGCCTACCTACCGGAAAATGCTTAGCAGGCTGGCGCGGCGGCGTCACATAGGTGCCGGTGGCGCCAAGGCTGACGGCCGCCGCAAAGCCCGCAGCCCCACGGGCTGTGGGGCCACGCGAGCGGCTGCCAAAGAGCTTTCCAACGAGGCACGGCTTTCCCTCCTGGCTCTTCGGGCGTGGGAGCTGTGGCCAGAGACGCGGCCCTACCGGAAAATGCTTCGGCGGCTGGCGCGGCAGCGCCAGGTGGGCGCCGGTGGCGCCGAGCCTGACGGCCGCCGCAAAGCCCGCAGCCCCACGGACTGTGGGGCCACGCGAGCGGCTGCCAAAGAGCTTTCCAACGAGGCACAGCTTTCCCTCCTGGCTCTTCGGGCGTGGGAGCGGTGGCCAGAGATGCGGCCCTACCGGAAAATGCTTCGCAGGCTGGCGCGGCGGTGCTACGTAGGGGCCGGTGGCGCCGAGGCTGACGGCTGACAGAAAGCCCGCAGCCCCACGGGCTGTGGGGCCACGCGAGCGGCTGCCAAAGAGCTTTCCAACGAGGCACGGCTTTCCCTCCTGGCTCTTCGGGCGTGGGAGCTGTGGCCAGAGACGCGGCCCTACCGGAAAATGCTTAGCAGGCTGGCGCGGCGGCGTCACATAGGTACCGGTGGCGCCAAGGCTGACGGCCGCCGCAAAGCCCGCAGCCCCACGGGCTGTGGGGCCACGCGAGCGGCTGCCAAAGAGCTTTCCAACGAGGCACGGCTTTCCCTCCTGGCTCTTCGGGCGTGGGAGCTGTGGCCAGAGCCGCGGCCCTACCGGAAAATGCTTCGGGGGCTGGCGCGGCGGCGCCAGGTGGGCGCCGGTGGCGCCGAGGCTGACGGCCGCCGCAAAGCCCGCAGCCCCACGGACTGTGGGGCCACGCGAGCGGCTGCCAAAGAGCTTTCCAACGAGGCACGGCTTTCCCTCCTGGCTCTTCGGGCGTGGGAGCTGTGGCCACAGCCGCGGCCCTACCGGAAAATGCTTCGGGGGCTGGCGCGGCGGCGCCAGGTGGGCGCCGGTGGCGCCGAGGCTGACGGCCGCCGCAAAGCCCGCAGCGCCACAGGCTGTGGGGCCACGCGAGCGGCTGCCAAAGAGCTTTCCAACGAGGCACGGCTTTCCCTCCTGGCTCTTCGGGCGTGGGAGCTGTGGCCAGAGCCACGGCCCTACCGGAAAATGCTTTTGGGGCTGTCGTGGCGGCGCCAGGTGGGCGCCGGTGGCGCCGAGGCTGACGGCCGCCGCAAAGCCCGCAGCCCCACGGGCTGTGGGGCCACGCGAGCAGCTGCCAAAGAGCTTTCCAACGAGGCACGGCTTTCCCTCCTGGCTCTTCGGGCGTGGGAGCTGTGGCCAGAGACGCGGCCCTACCAGAAAATGCTTCGCAGGCTGGCGCGGCGGCGCCACGTGGGCGCCGGTGGCGCCGAGGCTGACGGCCGCCGCAAAGCCCGCAGCCCCACGGGCTGTGGGGCCACGCGAGCGGCTGCCAAAGAGCTTTCCAACGAGGCACGGCTTTCCCTCCTGGCTCTTCGGGCGTGGGAGCTGTGGCCAGAGACGCGGCCCTACCGGAAAATGCTTCGGGGGCTGGCGCGGTGGCGCCACGTGGGCGCCAGTGGCGCCGAGGCTGACGGCCGCCGCAAAGCCCGCAGCCCCACGGGCTGTGGGGCCACGCGAGCGGCTGCCAAAGAGCTTTCCAATGAGGCACGGCTTTCCCTCCTGGCTCTTCGGGCGTGGGAGCTGTGGCCAGAGCCGCGGCCCTACCGGAAAATGCTTCGGGGGCTGGCGCGGCGGCGCCAGGTGGGCGCCGGTGGCGCCGAGGGTGACGGCCACCGCAAAGCCCGCAGCCCCACGGGCTGTGGGGCCACGCGAGCGGCTGCCAAAGAGCTTTCCAACGAGGCACGGCTTTCCCTCCTGGCTCTTCGGGCGTGGAAGCTGTGGCCAGAGACGCGGCCCTACCGGAAAATGCTTTTGGGGCTGTCGTGGCGGCGTCAGGTGGGCGCCGGTGGCGCCGAGGCTGACGGCCGCCGCAAAGCCCGCAGCCCCACGGGCTGTGGGGCCACGCGAGCGGCTGCCAAAGAGCTTTCCAATGAGGCACGGCTTTCCCTCCTGGCTCTTCGGGCGTGGGAGCTGTGGCCAGAGACGCGGCCCTACCGGAAAATGCGTCGGGGGCTGGCGCGGCGGCGCCAGGTGGGCGCCGGTGGCGCCGAGGCTGACGGCCGCCTCAAAGCCCGCAGCCCCACGGGCTGTGGGGCCACGCGAGCAGCTGCCAAAGAGCTTTCCAACGAGGCACGGCTTTCCCTCCTGGCTCTTCGGGCGTGGGAGCTGTGGCCAGAGCCGCGGCCCTACCAGAAAATGCTTCGCAGGCTGGCACGGCGGCGCCAGGTGGGCGCCGGTGGCGCCGAGGCTGACGGCTGCCGCAAAGCCCGCAGCCCCACGGTGTGTGGCCACACGAGCGGCTGCCAAAGTGCTTTCCAACGAGGCACGGCTTTCCCTCCTGGCTCTTCGGGCATGGGAGCTGTGGCCAGAGACGCGGCCCTACCGGAAAATGCTTCGCAGGCTGGCGCGGCGGCGCCACATAGACGCCGTTGGGGCCGAGGCTGACGGCTGACAGAAAGCCCGCAGCCCCACGGGCTGTGGGGCCACGCGAGCGGCTGCCAAAGAGCTTTCCAACGAGGCACGGCTTTCCCTCCTGGCTCTTCGGGCGTGGGAGCTGTGGCCAGAGACGCGGCCCTACCGGAAAATGCTTCGGGGGCTGGCGCGGTGGCGCCACGTGGGCGCCAGTGGCGCCGAGGCTGACGGCCGCCGCAAAGCCCGCAGCCCCACGGGCTGTGGGGCCACGCGAGCGGCTGCCAAAGAGCTTTCCAACGAGGCACGGCTTTCCCTCCTGGCTCTTTGGGCGTGGGAGCTGTGGCCAGAGCCGCGGCCCTACCGGAAAATGCTTCGCAGGCTGGCGCGGCGGCGCCAGGTGGGCGCCGGTGGCGCCGAGGCTGACGGCCACCGCAAAGCCCGCAGCCCCACGGGCTGTGGGGCCACGCGAGCGGCTGCCAAAGAGCTTTCCAACGAGGCACGGCTTTCCCTCCTGGCTCTTCGGGCGTGGGAGCTGTGGCCAGAGCCGCGGCCCTACCGGAAAATGCTTCGGGGGCTGGCGCGGCGGCGCCACGGGGGCGCCGGTGGGGCCGAGGCTGACGGCCGCCGCAAAGCCCGCAGCCCCACGGGCTGTGGGGCCACGCGAGCGGCTGCCAAAGAGCTTTCCAACGAGGCACGGCTTTCCCTCCTGGCTCTTCGGGCGTGGGAGCTGTGGCCAGAGCCGCGGCCCTACTGGAAAATGCTTCGGCGGCTGGCGCGGCAGCGCCAGGTGGGCGCCGGTGGCGCCGAGGCTGACGGCCGCCGCAAAGCCCGCAGCCCCACGGACTGTGGGGCCACGCGAGCGGCTGCCAAAGAGCTTTCCAACGAGGCACGGCTTTCCCTCCTGGCTCTTCGGGCGTGGGAGCTGTGGCCAGAGACGCGGCCCTACCGGAAAATGCTTCGCAGGCTGGCGCGGCGGCGCCACACAGGCGCCGGTGGGGCCGAGGCTGACGGCCGCCGGAAAGCCCGCAGCCCCACGGGCTGTGGGGCCACGCGAGCGGCTGCCAAAGAGCTTTCCAGCGAGGCACGGCTTTCCCTCCTGGCTCTTCGGGCGTGGGAGCTGTGGCCAGAGACTCGGCCCTACCAGAAAATGCTTCGCAGGCTGGCGCGGCGGCTCCAGGTGGGCGCCGGTGGCGCCGAGGCTGACGGCTGCCGCAAAGCCCGCAGCCCCACAGGCTGTGGGGCCACGCGTGCGGCTGCCAAAGAGCTTTCCAACGAGGCACGGCTTTCCCTCCTGGCTCTTCGGGCGTGGGAGCTGTGGCCAGAGCCGCGGCCCTACCGGAAAATGCTTCGGGGGCTGGCGCGGTGGCGCCACGTGGGCGCCAGTGGCGCCGAGGCTGACGGCCGCCGCAAAGCCCGCAGCCCCACGGGGTGTGGGGCCACGCGAGCGGCTGCCAAAGAGCTTTCCAACGAGGCACGGCTTTCCCTCCTGGCTCTTCGGGCGTGGGAGCTGTGGCCAGAGCCGCGGCCCTACCGGAAAATGCTTCGGGGGCTGGCGCGGCGGCGCCAGGTGGGCGTCGGTGGCGCCGAGGCTGACGGCCACCGCAAAGCCCGCAGCCCCACGGGCTGTGGGGCCACGCGAGCGGCTGCCAAAGAGCTTTCCAACGAGGCACGGCTTTCCCTCCTGGCTCTTCGGGCGTGGGAGCTGTGGCCAGAGCCGCGGCCCTACCGGAAAATGCTTCGGGGGCTGGCGCGGCGGCGCCAGGTGGGCGCCGATGGCGCCGAGGCTGACGGCCGCCGCAAAGCCCGCAGCCCCACGGGCTGTGGGGCCACGCGAGCGGCTGCCAAAGAGCTTTCCAACGAGGCACGGCTTTCCCTCCTGGCTCTTCGGGCGTGGGAGCTGTGGCCAGAGCCGCGGCCCTACCGGAAAATGTTTCGGGGGCTGGCGCGGCGGCGCCACGTGGGCGCCAGTGGCGCCGAGGCTGACGGCCGCCGCAAAGCCCGCAGCCCCACGGGCTGTGGGGCCACGCGAGCGGCTGCCAAAGAGCTTTCCAATGAGGCACGGCTTTCCCTCCTGGCTCTTCGGGCGTGGGAGCTGTGGCCAGAGCCGCGGCCCTACCGGAAAATGCTTCGGGGGCTGGCGCGGCGGCGCCACGTGGGCGCCGGTGGCGCCGAGGCTGACGGCCACCGCAAAGCCCGCAGCCCCACGGGCTGTGGGGCCACGCGAGCGGCTGCCAAACAGCTTTCCAACGAGGCACGGCTTTCCCTCCTGGCTCTTCGGGCGTGGGAGCTGTGGCCAGAGCCGCGGCCCTACCGGAAAATGCTTCGGGGGCTGGAGCGGCGGCACCAGGTGGGCGCCGGTGGGGCCGAGGCTGACGGCCGCCGCAAAGCCCGCAGCCCCACGGGCTGTGGGGCCACGCGAGCGGCTGCCAAAGAGCTTTCCAACGAGGCACGGCTTTCCCTCCTGGCTCTTCGGGCGTGGGAGCTGTGGCCAGAGACGCGGCCCTACCGGAAAATGCTTCGGGGGCTGGCGCGGTGGCGCCACGTGGGCGCCAGTGGCGCCGAGGCTGACGGCCGCCGCAAAGCCCGCAGCCCCACGGGCTGTGGGGCCACGCGAGCGGCTGCCAAAGAGCTTTCCAACGAGGCACGGCTTTCCCTCCTGGCTCTTTGGGCGTGGGAGCTGTGGCCAGAGCCGCGGCCCTACCGGAAAATGCTTCGCAGGCTGGCGCGGCGGCGCCAGGTGGGCGCCGGTGGCGCCGAGGCTGACGGCCACCGCAAAGCCCGCAGCCCCACGGGCTGTGGGGCCACGCGAGCGGCTGCCAAAGAGCTTTGCAACGAGGCACGGCTTTCCCTCCTGGCTCTTCGGGCGTGGGAGCTGTGGCCAGAGCCGCGGCCCTACCGGAAAATGCTTCGGGGGCTGGCGCGGCGGCGCCACGGGGGCGCCGGTGGGGCCGAGGCTGACGGCCGCCGCAAAGCCCGCAGCCCCACGGGCTGTGGGGCCACGCGAGCGGCTGCCAAAGAGCTTTCCAACGAGGCACGGCTTTCCCTCCTGGCTCTTCGGGCGTGGGAGCTGTGGCCAGAGCCGCGGCCCTACTGGAAAATGCTTCGGCGGCTGGCGCGGCAGCGCCAGGTGGGCGCCGGTGGCGCCGAGGCTGACGGCCGCCGCAAAGCCCGCAGCCCCACGGACTGTGGGGCCACGCGAGCGGCTGCCAAAGAGCTTTCCAACGAGGTACGGCTTTCCCTCCTGGCTCTTCGGGCGTGGGAGCTGTGGCCAGAGACGCGGCCCTACCGGAAAATGCTTCAGGGGCTGGCGCGGCGGCGCCAGGTGGGCGCCGGTGGCGCCGAGGCTGACGGCCGCCGCAAAGCCCGCAGCCCCACAGGCTGTGGGGCCACGCGAGCGGCTGCCAAAGAGCTTTCCAAGGAGGCACGGCTTTCCCTCCTGGCTCTTCGGGCATGGGAGCTGTGGCCAGAGCCGCGGCCCTACCGGAAAATGCTTTTGGGGCTGTCGTGGCGGCGTCAGGTGGGCGCCGGTGGCGCCGAGGCTGACGTCCGCCGCAAAGCCCGCAGCCCCACGGGCTGTGGGGCCACGCGAGCGGCTGCCAAAGAGCTTTCCAACGAGGCACGGCTTTACCTCCTGGCTCTTCGTGCGTGGGAGCTGTTGCCAGAGACGCGGCCCTACCGGAAAATGCTTCGGGGGCCGGCGCGGCGGCGCCAGGTGGGCGCCGGTGGCGCCGAGGCTGACGGCCACCGCAAAGCCCGCAGCCCCACGGGCTGTGGGGCCACGCGAGCGGCTGCCAAAGAGCTTTCCAACGAGGCACGGCTTTCCCTCCTGGCTCTTCGGGCGTGGGAGCTGTGGCCAGAGATGCGGCCCTACTGGAAAATGATTCACAGGCTGGCGCGGCAGCGCTACGTAGGCGTCGGTGGCGCCGAGGCTGACGGCCGCCGGAAAGCCCGCAGCCCCACGGGCTGTGGGGCCACGCGAGCGGCTGCCAAAGAGCTTTCCAACGAGGCACGGCTTTCCCTCCTGGCTCTTCGGGCATGGGAGCTGTGGCCAGAGCCGCGGCCCTACCGGAAAATGCTTCGGGGGCTGGCGCGGCGGCGCCACACAGGCGCCGGTGGGGCCGAGGCTGACGGCCGCCGGAAAGCCCGCAGCCCCACGGGCTGTGGGGCCACGCGAGCGGCTGCCAAAGAGCTTTCCAGCGAGGCACGGCTTTCCCTCCTGGCTCTTCGGGCGTGGGAGCTGTGGCCAGAGACTCGGCCCTACCAGAAAATGCTTCGCAGGCTGGCGCGGCGGCTCCAGGTGGGCGCCGGTGGCGCCGAGGCTGACGGCTGCCGCAAAGCCCGCAGCCCCACAGGCTGTGGGGCCACGCGTGCGGCTGCCAAAGAGCTTTCCAACGAGGCACGGCTTTCCCTCCTGGCTCTTCGGGCGTGGGAGCTGTGGCCAGAGCCGCGGCCCTACCGGAAAATGCTTCGGGGGCTGGCGCGGTGGCGCCACGTGGGCGCCAGTGGCGCCGAGGCTGACGGCCGCCGCAAAGCCCGCAGCCCCACGGGCTGTGGGGCCACGCGAGCGGCTGCCAAAGAGCTTTCCAACGAGGCACGGCTTTCCCTCCTGGCTCTTCGGGCGTGGGAGCTGTGGCCAGAGCCGCGGCCCTACCGGAAAATGCTTCGGGGGCTGGCGCGGCGGCGCCAGGTGGGCGTCGGTGGCGCCGAGGCTGACGGCCACCGCAAAGCCCGCAGCCCCACGGGCTGTGGGGCCACGCGAGCGGCTGCCAAAGAGCTTTCCAACGAGGCACGGCTTTCCCTCCTGGCTCTTCGGGCGTGGGAGCTGTGGCCAGAGCCGCGGCCCTACCGGAAAATGCTTCGGGGGCTGGCGCGGCGGCGCCAGGTGGGCGCCGATGGCGCCGAGGCTGACGGCCGCCGCAAAGCCCGCAGCCCCACGGTGTGTGGGGCCACGCGAGCGGCTGCCAAAGAGCTTTCCAACGAGGCACGGCTTTCCCTCCTGGCTCTTCGGGCGTGGGAGCTGTGGCCAGAGCCGCGGCCCTACCGGAAAATGTTTCGGGGGCTGGCGCGGCGGCGCCAGGTGGGCGCCGATGGCGCCGAGGCTGACGGCCGCCGCAAAGCCCGCAGCCCCACGGACTGTGGGGCCACGCGAGCGGCTGCCAAAGAGCTTTCCAACGAGGCACGGCTTTCCCTCCTGGCTCTTCGGGCGTGGGAGCTGTGGCCACAGCCGCGGCCCTACCGGAAAATGCTTCGGGGGCTGGCGCGGCGGCGCCAGGTGGGCGCCGGTGGCGCCGAGGCTGACGGCCGCCGCAAAGCCCGCAGCCCCACGGGCTGTGGGGCCACGCGAGCGGCTGCCAAAGAGCTTTCCAACGAGGCACGGCTTTCCCTCCTGGCTCTTCGGGCGTGGGAGCTGTGGCCAGAGCCGCGGCCCTACCGGAAAATGCTTCGGGGGCTGGCGCGGCGGCGCCAGGTGGGCGCCGGTGGCGCCGAGGCTGACGGCCGCCGCAAAGCCCGCAGCTCCACGGGCTGTGGGGCCACGCGAGCGGCTGCCAAAGAGCTTTCCAACGAGGCACGGCTTTCCCTCCTGGCTCTTCGGGTGTGGGAGCTGTGGCCAGAGCCGCGGCCCTACCGGAAAATGCTTCGGGGGCTGGCGCGGCGGCGCCAGGTGGGCGCCGGTGGCGCCGAGGCTGACGGCCGCCGCAAAGCCCGCAGCCCCACGGGCTGTGGGCCCACGCGAGCGGCTGCCAAAGAGCTTTCCAACGAGGCACGGCTTTCCCTCCTGGCTCTTCGGGCGTGGGAGCTGTGGCCAGAGCCGCGGCCCTACCGGAAAATGCTTCGGGGGCTGGCGCAGCGGCGCCAGGTGGGCGCCAGTGGCGCCGAGGCTGACGGCCGCCGCAAAGCCCGCAGCCCCACGGGCTGTGGGGCCACGCGAGCGGCTGCCAAAGAGCTTTCCAACGAGGCACGGCTTTCCCTCCTGGCTCTTCGGGCGTGGGAGCTGTGGCCAGAGCCGCGGCCCTACCGGAAAATGTTTTGCAGGGTGGGGCGGCGGCGCCAGGCGGGCGCCGGTGGCGCCGA
This sequence comes from Larus michahellis, assembly GCF_964199755.1. Taxonomy (NCBI): domain Eukaryota; kingdom Metazoa; phylum Chordata; class Aves; order Charadriiformes; family Laridae; genus Larus; species Larus michahellis. The sequence goes on from NW_027435979.1 coordinate 437,640, forward strand.
GACTGACGGCCGCCGCAAAGCCCGCAGCCCCACGGGCTGTGGGGCCACGCGAGCGGCTGCCAAAGAGCTTTCCAACGAGGCACGGCTTTCCCTCCTGGCTCTTCGGGCGTGGGAGCTGTGGCCAGAGCCGCGGCCCTACCGGAAAATGCTTCGGGGGCTGGCGCGGCGGCGCCAGGTGGGCGCCGGTGGCGCCGAGGCTGACGGCCGCCGCAAAGCCCGCAGCCCCACGGGCTGTGGGGCCACGCGAGCGGCTGCCAAAGAGCTTTGCAACGAGGCACGGCTTTCCCTCCTGGCTCTTCGGGCGTGGGAGCTGTGGCCAGAGCCGCGGCCCTACCGGAAAATGCTTCGGGGGCTGGCACGGCGGCGCCAGGTGGGCGCCGGTGGCGCCGAGGCTGACGGCCGCCGCAAAGCCCGCAGCCCCACGGTGTGTGGGGCCACGCGAGCGGCTGCCAAAGAGCTTTCCAACGAGGCACGGCTTTCCCTCCTGGCTCTTCGGGCGTGGGAGCTGTGGCTAGAGCCGCGGGCCTACCGGAAAATGCTTCGGGGGCTGGCGCGGTGGTGCCAGGTGGGCGCCGGTGGCGCCGAGGCTGACGGCCGCCGCAAAGCCCGCAGCTCCACGGGCTGTGGGGCCACGCGAGCGGCTGCCAAAGAGCTTTGCAACGAGGCACGGCTTTCCCTCCTGGCTCTTCGGGCGTGGGAGCTGTGGCCAGAGCCGCGGCCCTACCGGAAAATGCTTCGGCGGCTGGCGCGGCGGCGCCACGTGGGCGCCGGTGGCGCCGAGGCTGACGGCCGCCGCAAAGCCCGCAGCCCCATGGGCTGTGGGGCCACGCGAGCGGCTGCCAAAGAGCTTTCCAACGAGGCACGGCTTTCCCTCCTGGCTCTTCGGGCGTGGGAGCTGTGGCCAGAGCCGCGGCCCTACCGGAAAATGCTTCGGGGGCTGGCGCGGCAGCGTTACGTAGGCGTCGGTGGCGCCGAGGCTGACGGCCGCCGCAAAGCCCGCAGCCCCACGGGCTGTGGGGCCACGCGAGCGGCTGCCAAAGAGCTTTCCAACGAGGCACGGCTTTCCCTCCTGGCTCTTCGGGCGTGGGAGCTGTGGCCAGAGCCGCGGCCCTACCGGAAAATGCTTCGGGGGCTGGTGCGGCGGCGCCAGGTGGGCGCTGGTGGCGCCGAGGCTGATGGCCGCCGCAAAGCCCGCAGCCCCACGGGCTGTGGGCCCACGCGAGCGGCTGCCAAAGAGCTTTCCAACGAGGCACGGCTTTCCCTCCTGGCTCTCGGGCGTGGGAGCTGTGGCCAGAGACGCGGCCCTACCGGAAAATGCTTTGCAGGCTGGCGCGGCGGCACCAGGTGGGCGCCGGTGGCGCCGAGGCTGACGGCCGCCGCAAAGCCCGCAGCCCCACGGGCTGTGGGGCCACGCGAGTGGCTGCCAAAGAGCTTTCCAACGAGGCACGGCTTTCCCTCCTGGCTCTTCGGGCGTGGGAGCTGTGGCCAGAGCCGCGGCCCTACTGGAAAATGCTTCGGGGGCTGGCGCGGCGGCGCCAGGTGGGCGCCGGTGTCGCCGAGGCTGACGGCCGCCGCAAAGCCCGCAGCCCCACGGGCTGTGGGGCCATGCGAGCGGCTGCCAAAGAGCTTTCCAACGAGGCACGGCTTTCCCTCCTGGCTCTTCGGGCGTGGGAGCTGTGGCCAGAGACGCGGACCTACCGGAAAATGCTTCGGGGGCTGGCGCGGCGGCGCCAGGTGGGCGCCGGTGGCGCCGAGGCTGACGTCCGCCGCAAAGCCCGCAGCCCCACGGGCTGTGGGGCCACGCGAGCGGCTGCCAAAGAGCTTTCCAACGAGGCACGGCTTTCCCTCCTGGCTCTTCGGGCGTGGGAGCTGTGGCCAGAGCCGCGGCCCTACCGGAAAATGCTTCGGGGGCTGGCGCGGCGGCGCCAGGTGGGCGCCGGTGGCACCGAGGCTGACGGCCGCCGCAAAGCCCGCAGCCCCACGGGCTGTGGGGCCACGCGAGTGGCTGCCAAAGAGCTTTCCAACGAGGCACGGCTTTCCCTCCTGGCTCTTCGGGCGTGGGAGCTGTGGCCAGAGACGCGGCCCTACCGGAAAATGCTTCGCAGCTTGGCGCGGCGGCGCCAGGTGGGCGCCGGTGGCGCCGAGGCTGACGGCCGCCGCAAAGCCCGCAGCCCCACGGGCTGTGGGGCCACGCGAGCGGCTGCCAAAGAGCTTTCCAACGAGGCACGGCTTTCCCTCCTGGCTCTTCGGGCGTGGGAGCTGTGGCCAGAGACACGGCCCTACCGGAAAATGCTTCGCAGGCTGGCGCGGCGGCGCCACACAGGCGCCGGTGGGGCCGAGGCTGACGGCCGCCGCAAAGCCCGCAGCCCCACGGGCTGTGGGGCCACGCGAGCGGCTGCCAAAGAGCTTTGCAACGAGGCACGGCTTTCCCTCCTGGCTCTTCGGGCGTGGGAGCTGTGGCCAGAGACGCGGCCCTACCGGAAAATGTTTCGGCGGCTGGCGCGGCGGCGCCACGTGGGCGCCGGTGGCGCCGAGGCTGACGGCCGCCGCAAAGCCCGCAGCCCCACGGGCTGTGGGGCCACGCGAGCGGCTGCCAAAGAGCTTTCCAACGACGCACGGCTTTCCCTCCTGGCTCTTCGGGCGTGGGAGCTGTGGCCAGAGCCGCGGCCCTACCGGAAAATGCTTCGGGGGCTGGCGCAGCGGCGCCAGGTGGGCGCCGGTAGCGCCGAGGCTGACGGCCGCCGCAAAGCCCGCAGCCCCACGGGCTGTGGGGCCACGCGAGCGGCTGCCAAAGAGCTTTCCAACGAGGCACGGCTTTCCCTCCTGGCTCTTCGGGCGTGGGAGCTGTGGCCAGAGCCGCGGCCCTACCGGAAAATGCTTCGGGGGCTGGCACGGCGGCGCCAGGTGGGCGCCGGTGGCGCCGAGGCTGACGGCCGCCGCAAAGCCCGCGGCCCCACGGGCTGTGGGGCCACGCGAGCGGCTGCCAAAGAGCTTTCCAACGAGGCACGGCTTTCCCTCCTGGCTCTTCGGGCGTGGGAGCTGTGGCCAGAGCCGCGGCCCTACCGGAAAATGCTTCGCAGGCTGGCGCGGTGGTGCCAGGTGGGCGCCGGTGGCGCCGAGGCTGATGGCCGCCGGAAAGCCCGCAGCCCCACGGGCTGTGGGGCCACGCGAGCGGCTGCCAAAGAGCTTTCCAACGAGGCACGGCTTTCCCTCCTGGCTCTTCGGGCGTGGGAGCTGTGGCCAGAGACGCGGCCCTACCGGAAAATGCTTCGGGGGCTGGCGCGGCGGCGCCAGGTGGGCGCCGGTGGCGCCGAGGATGACGGCCGCCGGAAAGCCCGCAGCCCCACGGGCTGTGGGGCCACGCGAGCGGCTGCCAAAGAGCTTTCCAACGAGGCACGGCTTTCCCTCCTGGCTCTTCGGGCGTGGGAGCTGTGGCCAGAGCCGCGGCCCTACCGGAAAATGCTTCGGGGGCTGGCGCGGCGGCGCCAGGTGGGCGCCGGTGGCGCCGAGGCTGACGGCCGCCGCAAAGCCTGCAGCTCCACGGGCTGTGGGGCCACGCGAGCGGCTGCCAAAGAGCTTTCCAACGAGGCACGGCTTTCCCTCCTGGCTCTTCGGGCGTGGGAGCTGTGGCCAGAGCCGCGGCCCTACCGGAAAATGCTTTGCAGGGTGGGGCGGCGGCGCCAGGTGGGCGCCGGTGGCGCCGAGGCTGACGGCCGCCGCAAAGCCCGCAGCCCCACGGGCTGTGGGGCCACGCGAGCGGCTGCCAAAGAGCTTTCCAACGAGGCACGGCTTTCCCTCCTGGCTCTTCGGGCGTGGGAGCTGTGGCCAGAGCCGCGGCCCTACCGGAAAATGCTTCGGGGGCTGGCGCGGCGGCGCCAGGTGGGCGCCGGTGGCGCCGAGGCTGACGGCCGCCGCAAAGCCCGCAGCCCCACGGGCTGTGGGGCCACGCGAGCGGCTGCCAAAGAGCTTTCCAACGAGGCACGGCTTTCCCTCCTGGCTCTTCGGGCGTGGGAGCTGTGGACAGAGCCGCGGCCCTACCTGAAAATGCTTCGGGGGCTGGCACGGCGGCGCCAGGTGGGCGCCGGTGGCGCCGAGGCTGACGGCCGCCGCAAAGCCCGCAGCCCCACGGTGTGTGGGGCCACGCGAGCGGCTGCCAAAGAGCTTTCCAACGAGGCACGGCTTTCCCTCCTGGCTCTTCGGGCGTGGGAGCTGTGGCTAGATCCGCGGGCCTACCGGAAAATGCTTCACAGGCTGGCGCGGTGGTGCCAGGTGGGCGCCGGTGGCGCCGAGGCTGATGGCCGCCGCAAAGCCCGCAGCCCCACGGGCTGTGGGGCCACGCGAGCGGCTGCCAAAGAGCTTTCCAACGAGGCACGGCTTTCCCTCCTGGCTCTTCGGGCGTGGGAGCTGTGGCCAGAGCCGTGGCCCTACCGGAAAATGCTTCGGGGGCTGGCGCGGCGGCGCCAGGTGGGCGCTGGTGGCGCCGAGGCTGATGGCCGCCGCAAAGCCCGCAGCCCCACGGGCTGTGGGCCCACGCGAGCGGCTGCCAAAGAGCTTTCCAACGAGGCACGGCTTTCCCTCCTGGCTCTCGGGCATGGGAGCTGTGGCCAGAGACGCGGCCCTACCGGAACATGCTTTGCAGGCTGGCGCGGCGGCGCCAGGTGGGCGCCGGTGGCGCCGAGGCTGACGGCCGCCGCAAAGCCCGCAGCTCCACGGGCTGTGGGGCCACGCGAGCGGCTGCCAAAGAGCTTTCCAACGAGGCACGGCTTTCCCTCCTGGCTCTTCGGGCGTGGGAGCTGTGGCCAGAGCCGCGGCCCTACCGGAAAATGCTTCGCAGGCTGGCGCGGCGGCACCAGGTGGGCACCGGTGGCGCCGAGGCTGACGGCCGCCGCAAAGCCCGCAGCCCCACGGGCTGTGGGGCCACGCGAGCGGCTGCCAAAGAGCTTTCCAACGAGGCACGGCTTTCCCTCCTGGCTCTTCGGGCGTGGGAGCTGTGGCCAGAGCCGCGGCCCTACCGGAAAATGCTTCGGGGGCTGGCACGGCGGCGCCAGGTGGGCGCCGGTGGCGCCGAGGCTGACGGCCGCCGGAAAGCCCGCAGCCCCACGGGCTGTGGGGCCACGCGAGCGGCTGCCAAAGAGCTTTCCAACGAGGCACGGCTTTCCCTCCTGGCTCTTCGGGCGTGGGAGCTGTGGCTAGAGCCGCGGGCCTACCGGAAAATGCTTCACAGGCTGGCGCGGTGGTGCCAGGTGGGCGCCGGTGGTGCCGAGGCTGATGGCCGCCGGAAAGCCCGCAGCCCCACGGGCTGTGGGGCCACGCGAGCGGCTGCCAAAGAGCTTTCCAACGAGGCACGGCTTTCCCTCCTGGCTCTTCGGGCGTGGGAGCTGTGGCCAGAGCCGTGGCCCTACCGGAAAATGCTTCGGGGGCTGGTGCGGCGGCGCCAGGTGGGCGCTGGTGGCGCCGAGGCTGATGGCCGCCGCAAAGCCCGCAGCCCCACGGGCTGTGGGCCCACGCGAGCGGCTGCCAAAGAGCTTTCCAACGAGGCACGGCTTTCCCTCCTGGCTCTCGGGCATGGGAGCTGTGGCCAGAGACGCGGCCCTACCGGAAAATGCTTCGGGGGCTGGCGCGGCGGCGCCAGGTGGGCGCCGGTGGCGCCGAGGCTGACGGCCGCCGCAAAGCCCGCAGCTCCACGGGCTGTGGGGCCACGCGAGCGGCTGCCAAAGAGCTTTCCAACGAGGCACGGCTTTCCCTCCTGGCTCTTCGGGCGTGGGAGCTGTGGCCAGAGCCGCGGCCCTACCGGAAAATGCTTTGCAGGGTGGGGCGGCGGCGCCAGGTGGGCGCCGGTGGCGCCGAGGCTGACGGCCGCCGCAAAGCCCGCAGCCCCACGGGCTGTGGGGCCACGCGAGCGGCTGCCAAAGAGCTTTCCAACGAGGCACGGCTTTCCCTCCTGGCTCTTCGGGCGTGGGAGCTGTGGCCAGAGCCGCGGCCCTACCGGAAAATGCTTCGGGGGCTGGCGCGGCGGCGCCAGGTGGGCGCCGGTGGCGCCGAGGCTGACGGCCGCCGCAAAGCCCGCAGCCCCACGGGCTGTGGGGCCACGCGAGCGGCTGCCAAAGAGCTTTCCAACGAGGCACGGCTTTCCCTCCTGGCTCTTCGGGCGTGGGAGCTGTGGCCAGAGCCGCGGCCCTACCGGAAAATGCTTCGGGGGCTGGCACGGCGGCGCCAGGTGGGCGCCGGTGGCGCCGAGGCTGACGGCCGCCGCAAAGCCCGCAGCCCCACGGTGTGTGGGGCCACGCGAGCGGCTGCCAAAGAGCTTTCCAACGAGGCACGGCTTTCCCTCCTGGCTCTTCGGGCGTGGGAGCTGTGGCTAGAGCCGCGGACCTACCGGAAAATGCTTCACAGGCTGGCGCGGTGGTGCCAGGTGGGCGCCGGTGGCGCCGAGGCTGATGGCCGCCGGAAAGCCCGCAGCCCCACGGGCTGTGGGGCCACGCGAGCGGCTGCCAAAGAGCTTTCCAACGAGGCACGGCTTTCCCTCCTGGCTCTTCGGGCGTGGGAGCTGTGGCCAGAGCCGTGGCCCTACTGGAAAATGCTTCGGGGGCTGGCGCGGCGGCGCCAGGTGGGCGCCGGTGGCGCCGAGGCTGACGGCCGCCGCAAAGCCCGCAGCCCCACGGGCTGTGGGGCCACGCGAGCGGCTGCCAAAGAGCTTTCCAACGAGGCACGGCTTTCCCTCCTGGCTCTTCGGGCGTGGGAGCTGTGGCCAGAGCCGCGGCCCTACCGGAAAATGCTTTGCACGCTGGCGCGGCGGCGCCAGGTGGGCGCCGGTGGCGCCGAGGCTGACGGCCGCCGCAAAGCCCGCAGCCCCACGGGCTGTGGGGCCACGCGAGCGGCTGCCAAAGAGCTTTCCAACGAGGCACGGCTTTCCCTCCTGGCTCTTCGGGCGTGGGAGCTGTGGCCAGAGACGCGGCCCTACCGGAAAATGCTTCGGGGGCTGGCGCGGCAGCGTTACGTAGGCGACGGTGGCGCCGAGGCTGACGGCCGCCGCAAAGCCCGCAGCCCCACGGGCTGTGGGGCCACGCGAGCGGCTGCCAAAGAGCTTTCCAACGAGGCACGGCTTTCCCTCCTGGCTCTTCGGGCGTGGGAGCTGTGGCCAGAGCCGCGGCCCTACCGGAAAATGCTTTGCAGGCTGGCGCGGCGGCGCCAGGTGGGCGCCGGTGGCGCCGAGGCTGACGGCCGCCGCAAAGCCCGCAGCCCCACGGGCTGTGGGGCCACGCGAGCGGCTGCCAAAGAGCTTTCCAACGAGGCACGGCTTTCCCTCCTGGCTCTTCGGGCGTGGGAGCTGTGGCCAGAGACGCGGCCCTACCGGAAAATGCTTCGGGGGCTGGCGCGGCGGCGCCAGGTGGTCGCCGGTGGCGCCGAGGCTGACGGCCGCCGCAAAGCCCGCAGCCCCACGGGCTGTGGGGCCACGCGAGTGGCTGCCAAAGAGCTTTCCAACGAGGCACGGCTTTCCCTCCTGGCTCTTCGGGCGTGGGAGCTGTGGCCAGAGACGCGGCCCTACCGGAAAATGCTTCGCAGCTTGGCGCGGCGGCGCCAGGTGGGCGCCGGTGGCGCCGAGGCTGACGTCCGCCGCAAAGCCCGCAGCCCCACGGGCTGTGGGGCCACGCGAGCGGCTGCCAAAGAGCTTTCCAACGAGGCACGGCTTTCCCTCCTGGCTCTTCGGGCGTGGGAGCTGTGGCCAGAGACTCGGTCCTACCAGAAAATGCTTCGCAGGCTGGCGCGGCGGCTCCAGGTGGGCGCCGGTGGCGCCGAGGCTGACGGCAGCCGCAAAGCCCGCAGCCCCACGGGCTGTGGGGCCACGCGAGCGGCTGCCAAAGAGCTTTCCAACGAGGCACGGCTTTCCCTCCTGGCTCTTCGGGCGTGGGAGCTGTGGCCAGAGCCGCGGCCCTACCGGAAAATGCTTCGCAGGCTGGCGCGGCGGCGCCAGGTGGGCGCCGGTGGCGCCGAGGCTGACGGCCGCCGCAAAGCCCGCAGCCCCACGGGCTGTGGGGCCACGCGAGCGGCTGCCAAAGAGCTTTCCAACGAGGCACGGCTTTCCCTCCTGGCTCTTCGGGCGTGGGAGCTGTGGCCAGAGCCACGGCCCTACCGGAAAATGCTTCGGGGGCTGGCGCGGCGGCGCCAGGTGGCCGCCGGTGGCGCCGAGGCTGACGGCCGCCGCAAAGCCCGCAGCCCCACGGTGTGTGGGGCCACGCGAGCGGCTGCCAAAGAGCTTTCCAACGAGGCACGGCTTTCCCTCCTGGCTCTTCGGGCGTGGGAGCTGTGGCTAGAGCCGCGGGCCTACCGGAAAATGCTTCACAGGCTGGCGCGGTGGTGCCAGGTGGGCGCCGGTGGTGCCGAGGCTGATGGCCGCCGGAAAGCCCGCAGCCCCACGGGCTGTGGGGCCACGCGAGCGGCTGCCAAAGAGCTTTCCAACGAGGCACGGCTTTCCCTCCTGGCTCTTCGGGCGTGGGAGCTGTGGCCAGAGCCGTGGCCCTACCGGAAAATGCTTCGGGGGCTGGTGCGGCGGCGCCAGGTGGGCGCTGGTGGCGCCGAGGCTGATGGCCGCCGCAAAGCCCGCAGCCCCACGGGCTGTGGGCCCACGCGAGCGGCTGCCAAAGAGCTTTCCAACGAGGCACGGCTTTCCCTCCTGGCTCTCGGGCATGGGAGCTGTGGCCAGAGACGCGGCCCTACCGGAAAATGCTTCGGGGGCTGGCGCGGCGGCGCCAGGTGGGCGCCGGTGGCGCCGAGGCTGACGGCCGCCGCAAAGCCCGCAGCTCCACGGGCTGTGGGGCCACGCGAGCGGCTGCCAAAGAGCTTTCCAACGAGGCACGGCTTTCCCTCCTGGCTCTTCGGGCGTGGGAGCTGTGGCCAGAGCCGCGGCCCTACCGGAAAATGCTTTGCAGGGTGGGGCGGCGGCGCCAGGTGGGCGCCGGTGGCGCCGAGGCTGACGGCCGCCGCAAAGCCCGCAGCCCCACGGGCTGTGGGGCCACGCGAGCGGCTGCCAAAGAGCTTTCCAACGAGGCACGGCTTTCCCTCCTGGCTCTTCGGGCGTGGGAGCTGTGGCCAGAGCCGCGGCCCTACCGGAAAATGCTTCGGGGGCTGGCGCGGCGGCGCCAGGTGGGCGCCGGTGGCGCCGAGGCTGACGGCCGCCGCAAAGCCCGCAGCCCCACGGGCTGTGGGGCCACGCGAGCGGCTGCCAAAGAGCTTTCCAACGAGGCACGGCTTTCCCTCCTGGCTCTTCGGGCGTGGGAGCTGTGGCCAGAGCCGCGGCCCTACCGGAAAATGCTTCGGGGGCTGGCACGGCGGCGCCAGGTGGGCGCCGGTGGCGCCGAGGCTGACGGCCGCCGCAAAGCCCGCAGCCCCACGGTGTGTGGGGCCACGCGAGCGGCTGCCAAAGAGCTTTCCAACGAGGCACGGCTTTCCCTCCTGGCTCTTCGGGCGTGGGAGCTGTGGCTAGAGCCGCGGACCTACCGGAAAATGCTTCACAGGCTGGCGCGGTGGTGCCAGGTGGGCGCCGGTGGCGCCGAGGCTGATGGCCGCCGGAAAGCCCGCAGCCCCACGGGCTGTGGGGCCACGCGAGCGGCTGCCAAAGAGCTTTCCAACGAGGCACGGCTTTCCCTCCTGGCTCTTCGGGCGTGGGAGCTGTGGCCAGAGCCGCGGCCCTACTGGAAAATGCTTCGGGGGCTGGCGCGGCGGCGCCAGGTGGGCGCCGGTGGCGCCGAGGCTGACGGCCGCCGCAAAGCCCGCAGCCCCACGGGCTGTGGGGCCACGCGAGCGGCTGCCAAAGAGCTTTCCAACGAGGCACGGCTTTCCCTCCTGGCTCTTCGGGCGTGGGAGCTGTGGCCAGAGCCGCGGCCCTACTGGAAAATGCTTTGCACGCTGGCGCGGCGGCGCCAGGTGGGCGCCGGTGGCGCCGAGGCTGACGGCCGCCGCAAAGCCCGCAGCCCCACGGGCTGTGGGGCCACGCGAGCGGCTGCCAAAGAGCTTTCCAACGAGGCACGGCTTTCCCTCCTGGCTCTTCGGGCGTGGGAGCTGTGGCCAGAGACGCGGCCCTACCGGAAAATGCTTCGGGGGCTGGCGCGGCAGCGTTACGTAGGCGACGGTGGCGCCGAGGCTGACGGCCGCCGCAAAGCCCGCAGCCCCACGGGCTGTGGGGCCACGCGAGCGGCTGCCAAAGAGCTTTCCAACGAGGCACGGCTTTCCCTCCTGGCTCTTCGGGCGTGGGAGCTGTGGCCAGAGACTCGGTCCTACCAGAAAATGCTTCGCAGGCTGGCGCGGCGGCTCCAGGTGGGCGCCGGTGGCGCCGAGGCTGACGGCAGCCGCAAAGCCCGCAGCCCCACGGGCTGTGGGGCCACGCGAGCGGCTGCCAAAGAGCTTTCCAACGAGGCACGGCTTTCCCTCCTGGCTCTTCGGGCGTGGGAGCTGTGGCCAGAGCCGCGGCCCTACCGGAAAATGCTTCGCAGGCTGGCGCGGCGGCGCCAGGTGGGCGCCGGTGGCGCCGAGGCTGACGGCCGCCGCAAAGCCCGCAGCCCCACGGGCTGTGGGGCCACGCGAGCGGCTGCCAAAGAGCTTTCCAACGAGGCACGGCTTTCCCTCCTGGCTCTTCGGGCGTGGGAGCTGTGGCCAGAGCCACGGCCCTACCGGAAAATGCTTCGGGGGCTGGCGCGGCGGCGCCAGGTGGCCGCCGGTGGCGCCGAGGCTGACGGCCGCCGCAAAGCCCGCAGCCCCACGGTGTGTGGGGCCACGCGAGCGGCTGCCAAAGAGCTTTCCAACGAGGCACAGCTTTCCCTCCTGGCTCTTCGGGCGTGGGAGCTGTGGCCAGAGTCGCGACCCTACCGGAAAATGCTTCGGGGGCTGGCGCGGCGGCGCCAGGTGGGCGCCGGTGGCGCCGAGGCTGACGGCCGCCGCAAAGCCCGCAGCCCCACGGGCTGTGGGGCCACGCGAGCGGCTGCCAAAGAGCTTTCCAACGAGGCATGGCTTTCCCTCCTGGCTCTTCGGGCGTGGGAGCTGTGGCCAGAGCCGCGGCCCTACCGGAAAATGCTTCGCAGGCTGGCTCGGCGGCGCCAGGTGGGCGCCGGTGGCTCCGAGGCTGACGGCCGCCGCAAAGCCCGCAGCCCCACGGTGTGTGGGGCCACGCGAGCGACTGCCAAAGAGCTTTCCAACGAGGCACGGCTTTCCCTCCTGGCTCTTCGGGCGTGGGAGCTGTGGCTAGAGCCGCGGGCCTACCGGAAAATGCTTCGCAGGCTGGCGCGGTGGTGCCAGGTGGACACCGGTGGCGCCGAGGCTGACGGCCGCCGGAAAGCCCGCAGCCCCACGGGCTGTGGGGCCACGCGAGCGGCTGCCAAAGAGCTTTCCAACGAGGCACGGCTTTCCCTCCTGGCTCTTCGGGCGTGGGAGCTGTGGCCAGAGCCGCGGCCCTACCGGAAAATGCTTCGGGGGCTGGCGCGGCAGCGTTACGTAGGCGTCGGTGGCGCCGAGGCCTACGGCCGCCGGAAAGCCCGCAGCCCCACGGGCTGTGGGGCCACGCGAGCGGCTGCCAAAGAGCTTTCCAACGAGGCACGGCTTTCCCTCCTGGCTCTTCGGGCGTGGGAGCTGTGGCCAGAGCCGCGGCCCTACCGGAAAATGCTTCGGGGGCTGGCGCGGCGGCGCCAGGTGGACACCGGTGGCGCCGAGGCTGACGGCCGCCGGAAAGCCCGCAGCCCCACGGGCTGTGGGGCCACGCGAGCGGCTGCCAAAGAGCTTTCCAACGAGGCACGGCTTTCCCTCCTGGCTCTTCGGGCGTGGGAGCTGTGGCCAGAGCCGCGGCCCTACCGGAAAATGCTTCGGGGGCTGGCGTGGCGGCGCCAGGTGGGCGCCGGTGGCGCCGAGGCTGACGGCCGCCGGAAAGCCCGCAGCCCCACGGGCTGTGGGGCCACGCGAGCGGCTGCCAAAGAGCTTTCCAACGAGGCACGGCTTTCCCTCCTGGCTCTTCGGGCGTGGGAGCTGTGGCCAGAGACGCGGCCCTACCGGAAAATGCTTCACAGGCTGGCGCGGCGGCGCCAGGTGGACACCAGTGGCGCCGAGGCTGACGGCCGCCGCAAAGCCCGCAGCCCCACGGGCTGTGGGGCCACGTGAGCGGCTGCCAAAGAGCTTTCCAACGAGGCACGGCTTTCCCTCCTGGCTCTTCGGGCGTGGGAGCTGTGGCCAGAGCCGCGGCCCTACCGGAAAATGCTTCGCAGGCTGTCGCGGCGGTTCCAGGTGGGCGCCACTGGCGCCGAGGCTGACGGCCGCCGCAAAGCCCGCAGCCCCACGGGCTGTGGGGCCACGCGAGCGGCTGCCAAAGAGCTTTACAACGAGGCACGGCTTTCCCTCCTGGCTCTTCGGGCGTGGGAGCTGTGGCCAGAGACTCGGCCCTACCGGAAAATGCTTCGCAGGCTGGCGCGGCGGCGCCAGGTGGGCGCCGGTGGCGCCGAGGCTGACGGCCGCCGCAAAGCCCGCAGCCCCACGGGCTGTGGGGCCACGCGAGCGGCTGCCAAAGAGCTTTCCAACGAGGCACGGCTTTCCCTCCTGGCTCTTCGGGCGTGGGAGCTGTGGCCAGAGACTCGGCCCTACCAGAAAATGCTTCGCAGGCTGGCGCGGCGGCGCCACGTGGGCGCTGGTGGCGCCGAGGCTGACGGCCACCGCAAAGCCCGCAGCCCCACGGGCTGTGGGGCCACGCGAGCGGCTGCCAAAGAGCTTTCCAACGAGGCACGGCTTTCCCTCCTGGCTCTTCGGGCGTGGGAGCTGTGGCCAGAGCCGCGGCCCTACCGGAAAATGCTTCGGGGGCTGGCGCGGCGGCGCCAGGTGGGCGCCGGTGGCGCCGAGGCTGACGGCCACCGCAAAGCCCGCAGCCCCACGGGCTGTGGGGCCACGCGAGCGGCTGCCAAAGAGCTTTCCAACGAGGCATGGCTTTCCCTCCTGGCTCTTCGGGCGTGGGAGCTGTGGCCAGAGCCGCGGCCCTACCGGAAAATGCTTCGGGTGCCGGCGCGGCGGCGCCAGGTGGGCGCCGGTGGCGCCGAGGCTGACGGCCGCCGCAAAGCCCGCAGCCCCACGGGCTGTGGGGCCACGCGAGCGGCTGCCAAAGAGCTTTCCAACGAGGCACGGCTTTCCCTCCTGGCTCTTCGGGCGTGGGAGCTGTGGCCAGAGCCGCGGCCCTACCGGAAAATGCTTCGGGGGCTGGCGCGGCGGCGCCAGGTGGGCGCCGGTGGCGCCGAGGCTGACGGCCGCCGCAAAGCCCGCAGCCCCACGGGCTGTGGGGCCACGCGAGCGGCTGCCAAAGAGCTTTCCAACGAGGCACGGCTTTCCCTCCTGGCTCTTCGGGCGTGGGAGCTGTGGCCAGAGCCGCGGCCCTACCGGAAAATGCTTCGGGGGCTGGCGCGGCGGCGCCAGGTGGGCGCCGGTGGCGCCAAGGCTGACGGCCGCCGCAAAGCCCGCAGCCCCACGGTGTGTGGGGCCACGCGAGCGGCTGCCAAAGAGCTTTCCAACGAGGCACGGCTTTCCCTCCTGGCTCTTCGGGCGTGGGAGCTGTGGCCAGAGACGCGGCCCTACCGGAAAATGCTTCGCAGCTTGGCGCGGCGGCACCAGGTGGGCTCCGGTGGCGCCGAGGCTGACGGCCGCCGCAAAGCCCGCAGCCCCACGGGCTGTGGGGCCACGCGAGCGGCTGCCAAAGAGCTTTCCAACGAGGCACGGCTTTCCCTCCTGGCTCTTCGGGCGTGGGAGCTGTGGCCAGAGACGCGGCCCTACCGGAAAATGCTTCGGGGGCTGGCGCGGCAGCGTTACGTAGGCGACGGTGGCGCCGAGGCTGACGGCCGCCGCAAAGCCCGCAGCCCCACGGGCTGTGGGGCCACGCGAGCGGCTGCCAAAGAGCTTTCCAACGAGGCACGGCTTTCCCTCCTGGCTCTTCGGGCGTGGGAGCTGTGGCCAGAGCCGCGGCCCTACCGGAAAATGCTTTGCAGGCTGGCGCGGCGGCGCCAGGTGGGCGCCGGTGGCGCCGAGGCTGACGGCCGCCGCAAAGCCCGCAGCCCCACGGGCTGTGGGGCCACGCGAGCGGCTGCCAAAGAGCTTTCCAACGAGGCACGGCTTTCCCTCCTGGCTCTTCGGGCGTGGGAGCTGTGGCCAGAGACGCGGCCCTACCGGAAAATGCTTCGGGGGCTGGCGCGGCGGCGCCAGGTGGTCGCCGGTGGCGCCGAGGCTGACGGCCGCCGCAAAGCCCGCAGCCCCACGGGCTGTGGGGCCACGCGAGTGGCTGCCAAAGAGCTTTCCAACGAGGCACGGCTTTCCCTCCTGGCTCTTCGGGCGTGGGAGCTGTGGCCAGAGACGCGGCCCTACCGGAAAATGCTTCGCAGCTTGGCGCGGCGGCGCCAGGTGGGCGCCGGTGGCGCCGAGGCTGACGGCCGCCGCAAAGCCCGCAGCCCCACGGGCTGTGGGGCCACGCGAGCGGCTGCCAAAGAGCTTTCCAACGAGGCACGGCTTTCCCTCCTGGCTCTTTGGGCGTGGGAGCTGTGGCCAGAGCCGCGGCCCTACCGGAAAATGCTTCGGGGGCTGGCACGGCGGCGCCACGTGGGCGCCGGTGGCGCCGAGGCTGACGGCCGCCACAAAGCCCGCAGCCCCACGGGCTGTGGGGCCACGCGAGCGGCTGCCAAAGAGCTTTCCAACGAGGCACGGCTTTCCCTCCTGGCTCTTCGGGCGTGGGAGCTGTGGCCAGAGACGCGGCCCTACCGGAAAATGCTTCGGGGGCTGGCGCGGCAGCGTTACGTAGGCGTCGCTGGCGCCGAGGCTGACGGCCGCCGGAAAGCCCGCAGCCCCACGGGCTGTGGGGCCACGCGAGCGGCTGCCAAAGAGCTTTCCAACGAGGCACGGCTTTCCCTCCTGGCTCTTCGGGCGTGGGAGCTGTGGCCAGAGCCGCGGCCCTACCGGAAAATGCTTCGGGGGCTGGCGCGGCGGCGCCAGGTGGACACCGGTGGCGCCGAGGCTGACGGCCGCCGGAAAGCCCGCAGCCCCACGGGCTGTGGGGCCACGCGAGCGGCTGCCAAAGAGCTTTCCAACGAGGCACGGCTTTCCCTCCTGGCTCTTCGGGCGTGGGAGCTGTGGCCAGAGCCGCGGCCCTACCGGAAAATGCTTCGCAGGCTGGCGTGGCAGCGCCAGGTGGGCGCCGGTGGCGCCGAGGCTGACGGCCGCCGGAAAGCCCGCAGCCCCACGGGCTGTGGGGCCACGCGAGCGGCTGCCAAAGAGCTTTCCAACGAGGCACGGCTTTCCCTCCTGGCTCTTCGGGCGTGGGAGCTGTGGCCAGAGATGCGGCCCTACCGGAAAATGCTTCACAGGCTGGCGCGGCGGCGCCAAATGGGCGCCGGTGGCGCCGAGGCTGACGGCCGCCGCAAAGCCCGCAGCCCCACGGGCTGTGGGGCCACGCGAGCGGCTGCCAAAGAGCTTTCCAACGAGGCACGGCTTTCCCTCCTGGCTCTTCGGGCGTGGGAGCTGTGGCCAGAGCCGCGGCCCTACAGGAAAATGCTTCGCAGGCTGGCGCGGCGGCGCCAGGTGGACACCAGTGGCGCCGAGGCTGACGGCCGCCGCAAAGCCCGCAGCCCCACGGGCTGTGGGGCCACGTGAGCGGCTGCCAAAGAGCTTTCCAACGAGGCACGGCTTTCCCTCCTGGCTCTTCGGGCGTGGGAGCTGTGGCCAGAGCCGCGGCCCTACCGCAAAGTGCTTCGCGGGCTGGCGCGGCAGCGTTACGTAGGCGTCGGTGGCGCCGAGGCTGACGGCCGCCGCAAAGCCCGCAGCCCCACGGGCTGTGGGGCCACGCCAGCGGCTGCCAAAGAGTTTTCCAATGAGGCACGGCTTTCCCTCCTGGCTCTTCGGGCGTGGGAGCTGTGGCCAGAGACGCGGCCCTACCGGAAAATGCTTCGGGGGTTGGTGCGGCGGCGCCACATAGGCGCCGTTGGGGCCGAGGCTGACGGCCGCCGGAAAGCCCGCAGCCCCACGGGCTGTGGGGCCAAGCGAGCGGCTGCCAAAGAGCTTTCCAACGAGGCACGGCTTTCCCTCCTGGCTCTTCGGGCGTGGGAGCTGTGGCCAGAGACGCGGCCCTACCGGAAAATGCTTCGGGGGCTGGCGCGGCAGCGTTACGTAGGCGTCGCTGGCGCCGAGGCTGACGGCCGCCGGAAAGCCCGCAGCCCCACGGCCTGTGGGGCCACGCGAGCGGCTGCCAAAGAGCTTTCCAACGAGGCACGGCTTTCCCTCCTGGCTCTTCGGGCGTGGGAGCTGTGGCCAGAGCCGCGGCCCTACCGGAAAATGCTTCGGGGGCTGGCGCGGCGGCGCCAGGTGGGCACCGGTGGCGCCGAGGCTGACGGCCGCCGGAAAGCCCGCAGCCCCACGGGCTGTGGGGCCACGCGAGCGGCTGCCAAAGAGCTTTCCAACGAGGCACGGCTTTCCCTCCTGGCTCTTCGGGCGTGGGAGCTGTGGCCAGAGCCGCGGCCCTACCGGAAAATGCTTCGGGGGCTGGCGTGGCGGCGACAGGTGGGCGCCGGTGGCGCCGAGGCTGACGGCCGCCGGAAAGCCCGCAGCCCCACGGGCTGTGGGGCCACGCGAGCGGCTGCCAAAGAGCTTTCCAACGAGGCACGGCTTTCCCTCCTGGCTCTTCGGGCGTGGGAGCTGTGGCCAGAGCCGCGGCCCTACAGGAAAATGCTTTGCAGGCTGGCGCGGCGGCGCCAGGTGGACACCAGTGGCGCCGAGCCTGACGGCCGCCGCAAAGCCCGCAGCCCCACGGGCTGTGGGGCCACGTGAGCGGCTGCCAAAGAGCTTTCCAACGAGGCACGGCTTTCCCTCCTGGCTCTTCGGGCGTGGGAGCTGTGGCCAGAGCCGCGGCCCTACCGGAAAATGCTTCGCAGGCTGTCGCGGCGGTTCCAGGTGGGCACCAGTGGCACCGAGGCTGACGGCCGCCGGAAAGCCCGCAGCCCCACGGGCTGTGGGGCCACGCGAGCGGCTGCCAAAGAGCTTTCCAACGAGGCACGGCTTTCCCTCCTGGCTCTTCGGGCGTGGGAGCTGTGGCCAGAGCCGCGGCCCTACCGGAAAATGCTTCGGGGGCTGGCGTGGCGGCGCCAGGTGGGCGCCGGTGGCACCGAGGCTGACGGCCGCCGGAAAGCCCGCAGCCCCACGGGCTGTGGGGCCACACGAGCGGCTGCCAAAGAGCTTTCCAACGAGGCACGGCTTTCCCTCCTGGCTCTTCGGGCGTGGGAGCTGTGGCCAGAGCCGCGGCCCTACCGGAAAATGCTTCGCAGTCTGGCGCAGCAGCGCCAGGTGGGCGCCGGTGGCGCCGAGGCTGACGGCCGCCGGAAAGCCCGCAGCCCCACGGGCTGTGGGGCCACGCGAGCGGCTGCCAAAGAGCTTTCCAACGAGGCACGGCTTTCCCTCCTGGCTCTTCGGGCGTGGGAGCTGTGGCCAGAGACGCGGCCCTACCGGAAAATGCTTCACAGGCTGGCGCGGCGGCGACAAATTGGCGCCGGTGGCGCCGAGGCTGACGTCCGCCGCAAAGCCCGCAGCCCCACGGGCTGTGGGGCCACGCGAGCGGCTGCCAAAGAGCTTTCCAACGAGGCACGGCTTTCCCTCCTGGCTCTTCGGGCGTGGGAGCTGTGGACAGAGCCGCGGCCCTACCGGAAAATGCTTCGCAGGCTGTCGCGGCGGCTCCAGGTGGGCACCAGTGGCACCGAGGCTGACGGCCGCGGGAAAGCCCGCAGCCCCACGGAGTGTGGGGCCACGTGAGCGGCTGCCAAAGAGCTTTCCAACGAGGCACGGCTTTCCCTCCTGGCTCTTCTGGCGTGGGAGCTGTGGCCAGAGCCGCGGCCCTACCGGAAAATGCTTCGCAGGCTGTCGCGGCGGCGCCAGGTGGGCGCCGGTGGCGCCGAGGCTGACAGCCGCCGGAAAGCCCGCAGCCCCACGGGCTGTGGGGCCACGCGAGCGGCTGCCAAAGAGCTTTCCAACGAGGCACGGCTTTCCCTCCTGGCTCTTCGGGCGTGGGAGCTGTGGCCAGAGCCGCGGCCCTACCGGAAAATGCTTCGCAGGCTGGCGCGTCGGCGCCAGGTGGGCGCCGGTGGCGCCGAGGCTGACGGCCGCCGCAAAGCCCGCAGCCCCACGGGCTGTGGGGCCACGCGAGCGGCTGCCAAAGAGCTTTCCAACGAGGCACGGCTTTCCCTCCTGGCTCTTCGGGCGTGGGAGCTGTGGCCAGAGACGCGGCCCTACCGGAAAATGCTTTGCAGGCTGGCGCGGCGGCGCCAGGTGGACACCAGTGGCGCCGAGGCTGACGGCCGCCGCAAAGCCCGCAGCCCCACGGGCTGTGGGGCCACGCGAGCGGCTTCCAAAGAGCTTTCCAACGAGGCACGGCTTTCCCTCCTGGCTCTTCGGGCGTGGGAGCTGTGGCCAGAGCCGCGGCCCTACCGGAAAATGCTTCGGGGGCTGGCGCGGAGGCGCCAGCTGGGCGCCGGTGGTGCCGAGGCTGACGGCCGCCGGAAAGCCCGCAGCCCCACGGGCTGTGGGGCCACGCGAGCGGCTGCCAAAGAGCTTTCCAACGAGGCACGGCTTTCCCTCCTGGCTCTTCGGGCATGGGAGCTGTGGCCAGAGCCGCGGCCCTACCGGAAAATGCTTCGCAGGCTGGCGTGGCAGCGCCACGTGGGCGCCGGTGGCGCCGAGGCTGACGGCCGCCGCAAAGCCCGCAGCCCCACGGGCTGTGGGGCCACGCGAGCGGCTGCCAAAGAGCTTTCCAACGAGGCACGGCTTTCCCTCCTGGCTCTTCGGGCGTGGGAGCTGTGGCCAGAGCCGCGGCCCTACCGGAAAATGGTTCGCAGGCTGGCGCGGCGGCGCCAGGTGGGCGCCGGTGGCGCCGAGGCTGACGGCCACCGCAAAGCCCGCAGCCCCACGGGCTGTGGGGCCACGCGAGCGGCTACCAAAGAGCTTTCCAACGAGGCACGGCTTTCCCTCCTGGATCTTCGGGTGTGGGAGCTGTGGCCAGAGCCGCGGCCCTACCGGAAAATGCTTCGTGGGCTGGCGCGGCGGCGCCAGGTGGGCGCCGGTGGCGCCGAGGCTGACGGCCGCCGCAAAGCCCGCAGCCCCACGGGCTGTGGGGCCACGCGAGCGGCTGCCAAAGAGCTTTCCAACGAGGCACGGCTTTCCCTCCTGGATCTTCGGGTGTGGGAGCTGTGGCCAGAGCCGCGGCCCTACCGGAAAATGCTTCGCAGGCTGGCGCGGCAGCGCCACGTGGGCGCCGGTGGCGCCGAGGATGACGGCCGCCGGAAAGCCCGCAGCCCCACGGGCTGTGGGGCCACGCGAGCGGCTGCCAAAGAGCTTTCCAACGAGGCACGGCTTTCCCTCCTGGCTCTTCGGGCGTGGGACCTGTGGCCAGAGCTGCGGCCCTACCAGAAAATTCTTCGGGGGCTGGCGCGGCGGCGCCAGGTGGGCGCCGGTGGCGCCGAGGCTAACGGCCGTCGGAAAGCCCGCAGCCCCAGGGGCTTTGGGGCCACGCGAGCGGCTGCCAAAGAGCTTTCCAACGAGGCACGGCTTTCCCTCCTGGCTCTTTGGGCGTGGGAGCTGTGGCCAGAGCCGCGGCCCTACCGGAAAATGCTTCGCAGGCTGGCGCGGTGGCGCCATGTAGGCGCCGGTGGCACCGAGGCTGATGGCCGCTGAAAAGCCCGCAGCCCCACGGGCTGTGGGGCCACGCGAGCGGCTGCCAAAGAGCTTTCCAACGAGGCATGGCTTTCCCTCCTGGCTCTTCAGGCGTGGGAGCTGTGGCCAGAGCCGCGGCCCTACCGGATAATGCTTCGCAGGCTGGCGCGGCGGCGCTACGTAGGCGCCGGTGGCACCGAAGCTGACAGCCGCCGCAAAGCCCGCAACCCCACGGGCTGTGAGGCCACGCGAGCGGCTGCCAAAGAGCTTTCCAACGAGGCACGGCTTTCCCTCCTGGCTCTTCGGGCGTGGGAGCTGAGGCCAGAGCCGCGGCCCTACCAGAAAATGCTTCGCAGGCTGGCGCGGTGGCGCCATGTAGGCGCCGGTGGCGCCGAGGCTGAGGGCCGCCAGAAAGCCCGCAGCCCCACAAGCTGTGGGGCCACGCGAGCGGCTGCCAAAGTGCTTTCCATCGAGGCACGGCTTTCCCTCCTGGCTCTTCGGGCGTGGGAGCTGTGGACAGAGCCGCGGCCCTGCCAGAAAATGCTTCGCAGGCTGGCGCGGCGGCGCCACGTGGGCGCCGGTGGCGCCGAGGCTGACGGCCGCCG
Source organism: Larus michahellis (assembly GCF_964199755.1). Taxonomy (NCBI): domain Eukaryota; kingdom Metazoa; phylum Chordata; class Aves; order Charadriiformes; family Laridae; genus Larus; species Larus michahellis. The sequence goes on from NW_027435979.1 coordinate 457,931, forward strand.
GAAAGCCCGCAGCCCCACGGGCTGTGGGGCCACGCGAGCGGCTGCCAAAGAGCTTTCCAACGAGGCACGGCTTTCCCTCCTGGCTCTTCGGGCGTGGGAGCTGTGGCCAGAGCCGCGGCCCTACTGGAAAACGCTTCGCAGGCTGGCGCGGCGGCGCCAGGTGGGCGCCAGTGTCGCCGAGGCTGACGGCCGCCAGAAACCCCGCAGCCCCACGGGCTGTGGGGCCATGCGAGCGGCTGCCAAAGAGCTTTCCAACGAGGCATGGCTTTCCCTCCTGGCTCTTCGGGCATGGGAGCTGTGGCCAGAGCCGCGGCCCTACCGGAAAATGCTTCGCAGGCTGGCGCAGCAGCGCCACGTAGGCGCCGGTGGCGCCGAGGCTGACGGCCGCCGGAAAGCCCGCAGCCCCACAGTCTGTGGGGCCACGCGAGCGGCTGCCAAAGAGCTTTCCAACGAGGCACGGCTTTCCCTCCTGGCTCTTCGGGCGTGGGAGCTGTGGCCAGAGCCGCGGCCCTACCGGAAAATGCTTTGCACGCTGGCGCGGCGGCGCCAGGTGGGCGCCGGTGGCGCCGAGGCTGACGGCCGCCGCAAAGCCCGCAGCTCCACGGGCTGTGGGGCCACGCGAGCGGCTGCCAAAGAGCTTTCCAACGAGGCACGGCTTTCCCTCCTGGCTCTTCGGGCGTGGGAGCTGTGGCCAGAGCCGCGGCCCTACCGGAAAATGCTTCGCAGGCTGGCGCGGCAGCGCCACGTGGGCGCTGGTGGCGCCGAGGCTGACGGCCGCCGGAAAGCCCGCAGCCCCACGGGCTGTGGGGCCACGCGAGCGGCTGCCAAAGAGCTTTCCAACGAGGCACGGCTTTCCCTCCTGGCTCTTCGGGCGTGGGAGCTGTGGCCAGAGCCGCGGCCCTACCGGAAAATGCTTCGCAGGCTGGCGTGGCGGCGCCAGGTGGGCGCCGGTGGCGCTGAGACTGACGGCCGCCGCAAACCCTGCAGCCCCACGGGCTGTGGGGCCACGCGAGCGGCTGCCAAAGAGCTTTCCAACGAGGCACGGCTTTCCCTCCTGCCTCTTCGGGCGTGGGAGCTGTCACCAGAGACGCGGCCCTACCGGAAAATGCTTCGGGGGCTGGTGCGGTGGCGCCATGTAGGCGCCGGTGGAACCGAGGCTGATGGCCGCCGGAAAGCCCGCAGCCCCATGGGCTGTGGGGCCCCGCGAGCGGCTGCCAAAGATCTTTCCATCGAGACACGGCTTTCCCTCCAGGCTCTTCGGGCGTGGGACCTGTGGCCAGAGCCACGGCCCTACCGGAAAATGCTTCGCAGGCTGGCGCGGTGGCGCCATGTAGGCGCCGGTGGCACCGAGGCTGATGGCCGCCGGAAAGCCCGCAGCCCCACGGGCTGTGGGGCCACGCGAGCGGCTGCCAAAGAGCTTTCCAACGAGGCATGGCTTTCCCTCCTGGCTCTTCAGGCGTGGGAGCTGTGGCCAGAGCCGTGGCCCTACCGGAAAATGCTTCGGGGGCTGGTGCGGCGGCGCCACGTGGGCGCCGGTGGCGCCGAGGCTGACGGCCGCTGAAAAGCCCGCAGCCCCACGGGCTGTGGGGCCACGCGAGCGGCTGCCAAAGAGCTTTCCAACGAGGCACCGCTTTCCCTCCTGGCTCTTCGGGCGTGGGAGCTGTGGCCAGAGCCGCGGCCCTACCGGATAATGCTTCGCAGGCTGGCGCGGCGGCGCTACGTAGGCGCCGGTGGCACCGAAGCTGACAGCCGCCGCAAAGCCCGCAACCCCACGGGCTGTGAGGCCACGCGAGCGGCTGCCAAAGAGCTTTCCAACGAGGCACGGCTTTCCCTCCTGGCTCTTCGGGCGTGGGAGCTGAGGCCAGAGCCGCGACCCTACCAGAAAATGCTTCGCAGGCTGGCGCGGTGGCGCCATGTAGGCGCCGGTGGCGCCGAGGCTGAGGGCCGCCAGAAAGCCCGCAGCCCCACAAGCTGTGGGGCCACGCGAGCGGCTGCCAAAGTGCTTTCCATCGAGGCACGGCTTTCCCTCCTGGCTCTTCGGGCGTGGGAGCTGTGGACAGAGCCGCGGCCCTACCAGAAAATGCTTCGCAGGCTGGCGCGGCGGCGCCACGTGGGCGCCGGTGGCGCCGAGGCTGAGGGCCGCCAGAAAGCCCGCAGCCCCACAAGCTGTGGGGCCACGCGAGCGGCTGCCAAAGTGCTTTCCATCGAGGCACGGCTTTCCCTCCTGGCTCTTCGGGCGTGGGAGCTGTGGCCAGAGCCGCGGCCCTACCAGAAAATGCTTCGCAGGCTGGCGCGGCGGCGCCACGTGGGCGCCGGTGGCGCCGAGGCTGACGGCCGCCGGAAAGCCCGCAGCCCCACGGGCTGTGGGGCCACGCGAGCGGCTGCCAAAGAGCTTTCCAACGAGGCACGGCTTTCCCTCCTGGCTCTTCGGGCGTGGGAGCTGTGGCCAGAGCCGCGGCCCTACTGGAAAACGCTTCGCAGGCTGGCGCGGCGGCGCCAGGTGGGCGCCAGTGTCGCCGAGGCTGACGGCCGCCAGAAACCCCGCAGCCCCACGGGCTGTGGGGCCATGCGAGCGGCTGCCAAAGAGCTTTCCAACGAGGCATGGCTTTCCCTCCTGGCTCTTCGGGCATGGGAGCTGTGGCCAGAGCCGCGGCCCTACCGGAAAATGCTTCGCAGGCTGGCGCAGCAGCGCCACGTAGGCGCCGGTGGCGCCGAGGCTGACGGCCGCCGGAAAGCCCGCAGCCCCACAGTCTGTGGGGCCACGCGAGCGGCTGCCAAAGAGCTTTCCAACGAGGCACGGCTTTCCCTCCTGGCTCTTCGGGCGTGGGAGCTGTGGCCAGAGCCGCGGCCCTACCGGAAAATGCTTCGCAGGCTGGCGCGGCGGCGCCAGGTGGGCGCCGGTGGCGCCGAAGCTGACGGCCGCCGGAAAGCCCGCAGCCCCACGGGCTGTGGGGCCACGCGAGCGGCTGCCAAAGAGCTTTCCAACGAGGCACGGCTTTCCCTCCTGGCTCTTCGGGTGTGGGAGCTGTGGCCAGAGCCGCGGCCCTACCGGAAAATGCTTCGGGGGCTGGCGCGGCAGCGCCACGTGGGCGCCGGTGGCGCCGAGGCTGACGGCCGCCGCAAAGCCCGCAGCCCCACGGGCTGTGGGGCCACGCGAGCGGCTGCCAAAGAGCTTTCCAACGAGGCACGGCTTTCCCTCCTGGCTCTTCGGGTGTGGGAGCTGTGGCCAGAGCCGCGGCCCTACCGGAAAATGCTTCGCAGGCTGGCACGGCGGCGCCAGGTGGGCGCCGGTGGCGCCGAGGCTGACGGCCACCGGAAAGCCCGCAGCCCCACGGGCTGTGGGGCCACGCGAGCGGCTGCCAAAGAGCTTTCCAACGAGGCACGGCTTTCCCTCCTGGCTCTTCGGGCGTGGGAGCTGTGGCCAGAGCCGCGGCCCTACCGGAAAATGCTTCGCAGACTGGTGCGGCAGCGCTACGTAGGCGCCGGTGGCGCCGAGGCTGACGGCCGCCGCAAAGCCCGCAGCCCCACGGGCTGTGGGGCCACGCGAGCGGCTGCCAAAGAGCTTTCCAACGAGGCACGGCTTTCCCTCCTGGCTCTTCGGGCGTGGGAGCTGTGGCCAGAGACACGGCCCTACCGGAAAATGCTTCGCAGACTGCTGCGGCACCGCTACGTAGGCGCCGGTGGCGCCGAGGCTGACGGCCGCCGGAAAGCCCGCAGCCCCACGGTGTGTGGGGCCACGCGAGCGGCTGCCAAAGAGCTTTCCAACGACGCACGGCTTTCCCTCCTGGCTCTTCGGGCGTGGGAGCTGTGGCCAGAGCCGCGGCCCTACCGGAAAATGCTTCGCAGGCTGGCGCGGCGGCGCCACGTGCGCGCCGGTGGCGCCGAGGCTGACGGCCGCCGCAAAGCCCGCAGCCCCACGGGCTGTGGGGCCACGCGAGCGGCTGCCAAAGAGCTTTCCAACGAGGCACGGCTTTCCCTCCTGGCTCTTCGGGCGTGGGAGCTGTGGCCAGAGACGCGGCCCTACCGGAAAATGCTTCGGGGGCTGGCACGGCGGCGCCAGGTGGGCGCCGGTGGCGCCGAGGCTGACGGCCGCCGGAAAGCCCGCAGCCCCAGGGGCTGTGGGGCCACGCGAGCGGCTGCCAAAGAGCTTTCCAACGAGGCACGGCTTTCCCTCCTGGCTCTTCGGGCGTGGGAGCTGTGGCCAGAGCCGCGGCCCTACCGGAAAATGCTGCGCAGACTGGTGCGGCAGCGCTACGTAGGCGCCGGTGGCGCCGAGGCTGACGGCCGCCGCAAAGCCCGCAGCCCCACGGGCTGTGGGACCACGCGAGCGGCTGCCAAAGAGCTTTCCAACGACGCACGGCTTTCCCTCCTGGCTCTTCGGGCGTGGGAGCTGTGGCCAGAGCCGCGGCCCTACGGGAAAATGCTTCACAGACTGGTGCGGCAGCGCTACGTAGGCGCCCGTGGCGCCGAGGCTGACGGCCGCCGCAAAGCCCGCAGCCCCACGGGCTGTGGGGCCACGCGAGCGGCTGCCAAAGAGCTTTCCAACGAGGCACAGCTTTCCCTCCTGGCTCTTCGGGCGTGGGAGCTGTGGCCAGAGCCGCGGCCCTACCGGAAAATGCTTCGCAGGCTGGCGCGGTGGCGCCGAGGCTGACGTCTGCCGGAAAGCCCGCAGCCCCACGGGCTGTGGGGCCACGCGAGCGGCTGCCAAAGAGCTTTCCAACGAGGCACGGCTTTCCCTCCTGGCTCTTCGGGCATGGGAGCTGTGGCCAGAGCCGCGGCCCTACCGGAAAATGCTTCGGGGGTTGGCGCGGCGGCGCCAGGTGGGCGCCGGTGGCGCCGAGGCTGACGGCCGTCGGAAAGCCCACAGCCCCATGGGCTGTGGGGCCACGCGAGCGGCTGCCAAAGAGCTTTCCAACGAGGCACGGCTTTCCCTCCTGGCTCTTCGGGCGTGGGAGCTGTGGCCAGAGCCGCGGCCCTACCGGAAAATGCTTCGCAGGCTGGTGCGGCGGCGCCACGTAGGCGCCGGTGGCGCCGAGGCTGACGGCCGCCGCAAAGCCCGCAGCCCCACGGGCTGTGGGGCCACGCCAGCGGCTGCCAAAGAGCTTTCCAACGAGGCATGGCTTTCCCTCCTGGCTCTTCGGGCGTGGGAGCTGTGGCCAGAGCCGCGGCCCTACCGGAAAATGCTTCGGGGGCTGGCGCGGCGGCGCCACGTGGGCGCCGGTGGCGCCGAGGCTGACAGCGGCCGCAAAGCCCGCAGCCCCACGGGCTGTGGGGCCACGCCAGCGGCTGCCAAAGAGCTTTCCAACGAGGCACGGCTTTCCCTCCTGGCTCTTCGGGCGTGGGAGCTGTGGCCAGAGCCGCGGCCCTACCGGAAAATGCTTCGCAGGCTCGCGCTGCGGCGCCACGTAAGAGACAGTGGCGCCGACGCTGACGGCCACCGGAAAGCCCGCAGCCCCATGGGCTGTGGGGCCACGCGAGCGGCTGCCAAAGAGCTTTCCAACGAGGCACGGCTTTTCCTTCTGGCTCTTCGGGCGTGGGAGCTGTGGCCAGAGCCGCGGCCCTACCGGAAAATGCTTCGGGGGCTGGCGCGGCGGCGCCACGTGGGCGCCGGTGGCGCCGAGGCTGACGGCCGCCGGAAAGCCCGCAGCCCCACGGGCTGTGGGGCCACGCGAGCGGCTGCCAAAGAGCTTTCCAACGACGCACGGCTTTCCCTCCTGGCTCTTCGGGCGTGGGAGCTGTGGCCAGAGCCGCGGCCCTACCGGAAAATGCTTCGCAGGCTGGCGCGGCGGCGCCAGGTGGGCGCCGGTGGCGCCGAGGCTGACGGCTGCCGGAAAGCCCGCAGCCCCACGGGCTGTGGGGCCACGCGAGCGGCTGCCAAAGAGCTTTGCAACGAGGCACGGCTTTCCCTCCTGGCTCTTCGGGCATGGGAGCTGTGGCCAGAGCCGCGGCCCTACCGGAAAATGCTTCGCAGGCTCGCGCTGCGGCGCCACGTAAGAGACAGTGGCGCCGACGCTGACGGCCACCGGAAAGCCCGCAGCCCCATGGGCTGTGGGGCCACGCGAGCGGCTGCCAAAGAGCTTTCCAACGAGGCACGGCTTTTCCTTCTGGCTCTTCGGGCGTGGGAGCTGTGGCCAGAGCCGCGGCCCTACCGGAAAATGCTTCGGGGGCTGGCGCGGCGGCGCCACGTGGGCGCCGGTGGCGCCGAGGCTGACGGCCGCCGGAAAGCCCGCAGCCCCACGGGCTGTGGGGCCACGCGAGCGGCTGCCAAAGAGCTTTCCAACGACGCACGGCTTTCCCTCCTGGCTCTTCGGGCGTGGGAGCTGTGGCCAGAGCCGCGGCCCTACCGGAAAATGCTTCGCAGGCTGGCGCGGCGGCGCCAGGTGGGCGCCGGTGACGCTGAGGCTGACGGCCGCCGGAAAGCCCGCAGCCCCACGGGCTGTGGGGCCACGCGAGGGGCTGCCAAAGAGTTTTCCAACGAGGCACGGCTTTCCCTCCTGGCTCTTCGAGCGTGGGAGCTGTGGCCAGAGCCGCGGCCCTACCGGAAAATGCTTCGCAGGCTGGCGCGGCGGCGCCACGTGGGCGCCGGTGGCGCCGAGGCTGACGGCTGCCGGAAAGCCCGCAGCCCCACGGGCTGTGGGGCCACGCGAGCGGCTGCCAAAGAGCTTTCCAACGAGGCATGGCTTTCCCTCCTGGCTCTTCGGGCGTGGGAGCTGTGGCCAGAGCCGCAGCCCTACCGGAAAATGCTTTGCAGACTGGTGCAGCAGCGCTACGTAGGCGCCGGTGGCGCCGAGGCTGACGGCCGCCGCAAAGCCCGCAGCCCCACGGGCTGTGGGGCCACGCGAGCGGCTGCCAAAGAGCTTTCCAACGAGGCACGGCTTTCCCTCCTGGCTCTTCGGGCGTGGGAGCTGTGGCCAGAGACACGGCCCTACCGGAAAATGCTTCGCAGCCTGGCACGGCGGCGCCAGGTGGGCGCCGGTGGCGCCGAGACTTACGGCCGCCGCAAAGCCGCAGACCCAAGGGGTGTGCGGCCACGCGAGCGGCTGCCAAAGAGCTTTCCAACGAGGCACGGCTTTCCCTCCTGGCTCTTCGGGCGTGGGAGCTGTGGCCAGAGCCGCGGCCCTACCGGAAAATGCTTCGCAGGCTGGCGCGGCGGCGCCAGGTGGGCGCCGGTGGCGCCGAGGCTGACGGCCGCCGCAAAGCCCGTAGCCCCAGGGGCTGTGGGGCCACGCGAGCGGCTGCCAAAGAGCTTTCCAACGAGGCACGGCTTTCCCTCCTGGCTCTTCGGGCGTGGCAGCTGTGGCCAGAGACGCGGCCCTACCGGAACATGCTTCGCAGACTGGTGCGGCAGCGCTACGTAGGCGCCCGTGGCGCCGAGGCTGACGGCCGCCGCAAAGCCCGCAGCCCCACGGGCTGTGGGGCCACGCGAGCGGCTGCCAAAGAGCTTTCCAACGAGGCACGGCTTTCCCTCCTGGCTCTTCGGGCGTGGGAGCTGTGGCCAGAGCCGCGGCCCTACCGGAAAATGCTTCGCAGGCTGGCGCGGCAGCGCTACGTATGCGCCGGTGGCGCCAAGGCTGACCGCCGCCGGAAAGCCCGCAGCCCCACGGGCTGTGGGGCCACGCGAGCGGCTGCCAAAGAGCTTTCCAACGAGGCACGGCTTTCCCTCCTGGCTCTTCGGGCGTGGGAGCTGTGGCCAGAGCCGCGGCCCTACCGGAAAATGCTTCGGGGGCTGGCGCGGCGGCGCCAGGTGGGCGCCGGTGGCGCCGAGGCTGATGGCCGCCGGAAAGCCCGTAGCCCCAGGGGCTGTGGGGCCACGCGAGCGACTGCCAAAGAGCTTTCCAACAAGGCACAGCTTTCCCTCCTGGCTCTTCGGGCGTGGGAGCTGTGGCCAGAGCCGCGGCCCTACCGGAAAATGCTTCGCAGACTGGTGCGGCAGCGCTACGTAGGCGCCGGTGGCGCCGAGGCTGACGGCTGCCGGAAAGCCCGCAGCCCCACGGGCTGTGGGGCCACGTGAGCGGCTGCCAAAGAGCTTTCCAACGAGGCACGGCTTTCCCTCCTGGCTCTTCGGGCGTGGGAGCTGTGGCCAGAGCCGCGGCCCTACCGGAAAATGCTTCGGGGGCTGGCGCGGCGGCGCCACGTGGGCGCCGGTGGCGCCGAGGCTGACGGCGGCCGCAAAGCCCGCAGCCCCATGGGCTGTGGGGCCACGCGAGCGGCTGCCAAAGAGCTTTCCAACGAGGCACGGCTTTCCCTCCTGGCTCTTCGGGCATGGGAGCTGTGGCCAGAGCCGCGGCCCTACCGGAAAATGCTTCGCAGGCTGGCGCTGCGGCGCCACGTAAGAGACAGTGGCGCCGAGGCTGACGGCCACCGGAAAGCCCGCAGCCCCATGGGCTGTGGGGCCACGCGAGCGGCTGCCAAAGAGCTTTCCAACGAGGCACGGCTTTCCCTCCTGGCTCTTGGGGCGTGGGAGCTGTGGCCAGAGCCGCGGCCCTACTGGAAAATGCTTCGCAGGCTGGCGCGGCGGCACCAGATGGGCGCCGGTGGCGCCGAGGCTGACGGCCGCCGCAAAGCCCGCAGCCCCACGGGCTGTGGGGCCACGCGAGCGGCTGCCAAAGAGCTTTCCAACGACGCACGGCTTTCCCTCCTGGCTCTTCGGGCGTGGGAGCTGTGGCCAGAGCCGCGGCCCTACCGGAAAATGCTTCGCAGGCTGTTGCGGCAGCGCTACGTAGGCGTCGGTGGCGCCGAGGCTGATGGCCGCCGGAAAGCCCACAGCCCCACGGGCTGTGGGGCCACGCGAGCGGCTGCCAAAGAGCTTTCCAACGAGGCACGGCTTTCCCTCCTGGCTCTTCGGGCGTGGGAGCTGTGGCCAGAGCCGCGGCCCTACCGGAAAATGCTTCGCAGGCTGGCGCGGCGGCGCCAGGTGGGCGCCGGTGACGCCGAGGCTGACTGCCGCCGCAAAGCCCGCAGCCCCACGGGCTGTGGGGCCACGCGAGGGGCTGCCAAAGAGCTTTGCAACGAGGCACGGCTTTCCCTCCTGGCTCTTCGAGCGTGGGAGCTGTGGCCAGAGACACGGCCCTACCGGAAAATGCTTCGCAGACTGCTGCGGCACCGCTACGTAGGCGCCGGTGGCGCCGAGGCTGACGGCCGCCGGAAAGCCCGCAGCCCCACGGTGTGTGGGGCCACGCGAGCGGCTGCCAAAGAGCTTTCCAACGACGCACGGCTTTCCCTCCTGGCTCTTCGGGCGTGGGAGCTGTGGCCAGAGCCGCGGCCCTACCGGAAAATGCTTCGCAGGCTGGCGCGGCGGCGCCACGTGCGCGCCGGTGGCGCCGAGGCTGACGGCCGCCGCAAAGCCCGCAGCCCCACGGGCTGTGGGGCCACGCGAGCGGCTGCCAAAGAGCTTTCCAACGAGGCACGGCTTTCCCTCCTGGCTCTTCGGGCGTGGGAGCTGTGGCCAGAGACGCGGCCCTACCGGAAAATGCTTCGGGGGCTGGCACGGCGGCGCCAGGTGGGCGCCGGTGGCGCCGAGGCTGACGGCCGCCGGAAAGCCCGCAGCCCCAGGGGCTGTGGGGCCACGCGAGCGGCTGCCAAAGAGCTTTCCAACGAGGCACGGCTTTCCCTCCTGGCTCTTCGGGCGTGGGAGCTGTGGCCAGAGCCGCGGCCCTACCGGAAAATGCTGCGCAGACTGGTGCGGCAGCGCTACGTAGGCGCCGGTGGCGCCGAGGCTGACGGCCGCCGCAAAGCCCGCAGCCCCACGGGCTGTGGGACCACGCGAGCGGCTGCCAAAGAGCTTTCCAACGACGCACGGCTTTCCCTCCTGGCTCTTCGGGCGTGGGAGCTGTGGCCAGAGCCGCGGCCCTACGGGAAAATGCTTCACAGACTGGTGCGGCAGCGCTACGTAGGCGCCCGTGGCGCCGAGGCTGACGGCCGCCGCAAAGCCCGCAGCCCCACGGGCTGTGGGGCCACGCGAGCGGCTGCCAAAGAGCTTTCCAACGAGGCACAGCTTTCCCTCCTGGCTCTTCGGGCGTGGGAGCTGTGGCCAGAGCCGCGGCCCTACCGGAAAATGCTTCGCAGGCTGGCGCGGTGGCGCCGAGGCTGACGTCTGCCGGAAAGCCCGCAGCCCCACGGGCTGTGGGGCCACGCGAGCGGCTGCCAAAGAGCTTTCCAACGAGGCACGGCTTTCCCTCCTGGCTCTTCGGGCGTGGGAGCTGTGGCCAGAGCCGCGGCCCTACCGGAAAATGCTTCGGGGGTTGGCGCGGCGGCGCCAGGTGGGCGCCGGTGGCGCCGAGGCTGACGGTCGTCGGAAAGCCCACAGCCCCATGGGCTGTGGGGCCACGCCAGCGGCTGCCAAAGAGCTTTCCAACGAGGCATGGCTTTCCCTCCTGGCTCTTCGGGCGTGGGAGCTGTGGCCAGAGCCGCGGCCCTACCGGAAAATGCTTCGGGGGCTGGCGCGGCGGCGCCACGTGGGCGCCGGTGGCGCCGAGGCTGACAGCGGCCGCAAAGCCCGCAGCCCCACGGGCTGTGGGGCCACGCCAGCGGCTGCCAAAGAGCTTTCCAACGAGGCACGGCTTTCCCTCCTGGCTCTTCGGGCGTGGGAGCTGTGGCCAGAGCCGCGGCCCTACCGGAAAATGCTTCGCAGGCTCGCGCTGCGGCGCCACGTAAGAGACAGTGGCGCCGACGCTGACGGCCACCGGAAAGCCCGCAGCCCCATGGGCTGTGGGGCCACGCGAGCGGCTGCCAAAGAGCTTTCCAACGAGGCACGGCTTTTCCTTCTGGCTCTTCGGGCGTGGGAGCTGTGGCCAGAGCCGCGGCCCTACCGGAAAATGCTTCGGGGGCTGGCGCGGCGGCGCCACGTGGGCGCCGGTGGCGCCGAGGCTGACGGCCGCCGGAAAGCCCGCAGCCCCACGGGCTGTGGGGCCACGCGAGCGGCTGCCAAAGAGCTTTCCAACGAGGCACGGCTTTCCCTCCTGGCTCTTCGGGCGTGGGAGCTGTGGCCAGAGCCGCGGCCCTACCGGAAAATGCTTCGCAGGCTGGCGCGGCGGCGCCAGGTGGGCGCCGGTGACGCTGAGGCTGACGGCCGCCGGAAAGCCCGCAGCCCCACGGGCTGTGGGGCCACGCGAGGGGCTGCCAAAGAGCTTTCCAACGAGGCACGGCTTTCCCTCCTGGCTCTTCGAGCGTGGGAGCTGTCGCCAGAGCCGCGGCCCTACCAGAAAATGCTTCGCAGGCTGGCGCGGCGGCGCCACGTGGGCGCCGGTGGCGCCGAGGCTGACGGCTGCCGGAAAGCCCGCAGCCCCACGGGCTGTGGGGCCACGCGAGCGGCTGCCAAAGAGCTTTGCAACGAGGCACGGCTTTCCCTCCTGGCTCTTCGGGCATGGGAGCTGTGGCCAGAGCCGCGGCCCTACCGGAAAATGCTTCGCAGGCTCGCGCTGCGGCGCCACGTAAGAGACAGTGGCGCCGACGCTGACGGCCACCGGAAAGCCCGCAGCCCCATGGGCTGTGGGGCCACGCGAGCGGCTGCCAAAGAGCTTTCCAACGAGGCACGGCTTTTCCTTCTGGCTCTTCGGGCGTGGGAGCTGTGGCCAGAGCCGCGGCCCTACCGGAAAATGCTTCGCAGGCTGGCGCGGCGGCGCCACGTGGGCGCCGGTGGCGCCGAGGCTGACGGCCGCCGGAAAGCCCGCAGCCCCACGGGCTGTGGGGCCACGCGAGCGGCTGCCAAAGAGCTTTCCAACGACGCACGGCTTTCCCTCCTGGCTCTTCGGGCGTGGGAGCTGTGGCCAGAGCCGCGGCCCTACCGGAAAATGCTTCGCAGGCTGGCGCGGCGGCGCCAGGTGGGCGCCGGTGACGCTGAGGCTGACGGCCGCCGGAAAGCCCGCAGCCCCACGGGCTGTGGGGCCACGCGAGGGGCTGCCAAAGAGTTTTCCAACGAGGCACGGCTTTCCCTCCTGGCTCTTCGAGCGTGGGAGCTGTGGCCAGAGCCGCGGCCCTACCGGAAAATGCTTCGCAGGCTGGCGCGGCGGCGCCACGTGGGCGCCGGTGGCGCCGAGGCTGACGGCTGCCGGAAAGCCCGCAGCCCCACGGGCTGTGGGGCCACGCGAGCGGCTGCCAAAGAGCTTTCCAACGAGGCATGGCTTTCCCTCCTGGCTCTTCGGGCGTGGGAGCTGTGGCCAGAGCCGCAGCCCTACCGGAAAATGCTTTGCAGACTGGTGCAGCAGCGCTACGTAGGCGCCGGTGGCGCCGAGGCTGACGGCCGCCGCAAAGCCCGCAGCCCCACGGGCTGTGGGGCCACGCGAGCGGCTGCCAAAGAGCTTTCCAACGAGGCACGGCTTTCCCTCCTGGCTCTTCGGGCGTGGGAGCTGTGGCCAGAGACACGGCCCTACCGGAAAATGCTTCGCAGCCTGGCACGGCGGCGCCAGGTGGGCGCCGGTGGCGCCGAGACTTACGGCCGCCGCAAAGCCGCAGACCCAAGGGGTGTGCGGCCACGCGAGCGGCTGCCAAAGAGCTTTCCAACGAGGCACGGCTTTCCCTCCTGGCTCTTCGGGCGTGGGAGCTGTGGCCAGAACCGCGGCCCTACCGGAAAATGCTTCGGGGGCTGGCGCGGCGGCGCCAGGTGGGCGCCGGTGGCGCCGAGGCTGACGGCCGCCGCAAAGCCCGTAGCCCCAGGGGCTGTGGGGCCACGCGAGCGGCTGCCAAAGAGCTTTCCAACGAGGCACGGCTTTCCCTCCTGGCTCTTCGGGCGTGGCAGCTGTGGCCAGAGACGCGGCCCTACCGGAACATGCTTCGCAGACTGGTGCGGCAGCGCTACGTAGGCGCCCGTGGCGCCGAGGCTGACGGCCGCCGCAAAGCCCGCAGCCCCAGGGGCTGTGGGGCCACGCGAGCGGCTGCCAAAGAGCTTTCCAACGAGGCACGGCTTTCCCTCCTGGCTCTTCGGGCGTGGGAGCTGTGGCCAGAGCCGCGGCCCTACCGGAAAATGCTTCGCAGGCTGGCGCGGCAGCGCTACGTATGCGCCGGTGGCGCCAAGGCTGACCGCCGCCGGAAAGCCCGCAGCCCCACGGGCTGTGGGGCCACGCGAGCGGCTGCCAAAGAGCTTTCCAACGAGGCACGGCTTTCCCTCCTGGCTCTTCGGCCGTGGGAGCTGTGGCCAGAGCCGCGGCCCTACCGGAAAATGCTTCGGGGGCTGGCGCGGCGGCGCCAGGTGGGCGCCGGTGGCGCCGAGGCTGATGGCCGCCGGAAAGCCCGTAGCCCCAGGGGCTGTGGGGCCACGCGAGCGGCTGCCAAAGAGCTTTCCAACAAGGCACAGCTTTCCCTCCTGGCTCTTCGGGCGTGGGAGCTGTGGCCAGAGCTGCGGCCCTACCGGAAAATGCTTCGCAGACTGGTGCGGCAGCGCTACGTAGGCGCCGGTGGCGCCGAGGCTGACGGCTGCCGGAAAGCCCGCAGCCCCACGGGCTGTGGGGCCACGTGAGCGGCTGCCAAAGAGCTTTCCAACGAGGCACGGCTTTCCCTCCTGGCTCTTCGGGCGTGGGAGCTGTGGCCAGAGCCGCGGCCCTACCGGAAAATGCTTCGCAGGCTGGTGCGGCGGCGCCACGTAGGCGCCGGTGGCGCCGAGGCTGACGGCCGCCGGAAAGCCCGCAGCCCCACGGGCTGTGGGGCCACGCGAGCGGCTGCCAAAGAGCTTTCCAACGAGGCACGGCTTTTCCTCCTGGCTCTTCGGGCGTGGGAGCTGTGGCCAGAGCCGCGGCCCTACCGGAAAATGCTTCGGGGGCTGGCGCGGCGGCGCCACGTGGGCGCCGGTGGCGCCGAGGCTGACGGCGGCCGCAAAGCCCGCAGCCCCATGGGCTGTGGGGCCACGCGAGCGGCTGCCAAAGAGCTTTCCAACGAGGCACGGCTTTCCCTCCTGGCTCTTCGGGCATGGGAGCTGTGGCCAGAGCCGCGGCCCTACCGGAAAATGCTTCGCAGGCTGGCGCTGCGGCGCCACGTAAGAGACAGTGGCGCCGAGGCTGACGGCCACCGGAAAGCCCGCAGCCCCATGGGCTGTGGGGCCACGCGAGCGGCTGCCAAAGAGCTTTCCAACGAGGCACGGCTTTCCCTCCTGGCTCTTGGGGCGTGGGAGCTGTGGCCAAAGCCGCGGCCCTACTGGAAAATGCTTCGCAGGCTGGCGCGGCGGCACCAGATGGGCGCCGGTGGCGCCGAGGCTGACGGCCGCCGGAAAGCCCGCAGCCCCACGGGCTGTGGGGCCACGCGAGCGGCTGCCAAAGAGCTTTCCAACGACGCACGGCTTTCCCTCCTGGCTCTTCGGGCGTGGGAGCTGTGGCCAGAGCCGCGGCCCTACCGGAAAATGCTTCGCAGGCTGTTGCGGCAGCGCTACGTAGGCGTCGGTGGCGCCGAGGCTGATGGCCGCCGGAAAGCCCACAGCCCCACGGGCTGTGGGGCCACGCGAGGGGCTGCCAAAGAGCTTTCCAACGAGGCACGGCTTTCCCTCCTGGCTCTTCGGGCGTGGGAGCTGTGGCCAGAGCCGCGGCCCTACCGGAAAATGCTTCGCAGGCTGGCGCGGCGGCGCCAGGTGGGCGCCGGTGACGCCGAGGCTGACTGCCGCCGCAAAGCCCGCAGCCCCACGGGCTGTGGGGCCACGCGAGGGGCTGCCAAAGAGCTTTGCAACGAGGCACGGCTTTCCCTCCTGGCTCTTCGAGCGTGGGAGCTGTGGCCAGAGCCACGGCCCTACCGGAAAATGCTTCGCAGGCTCGCGCTGCGGCGCCACGTAAGAGACAGTGGCGCCGAGGCTGACGGCCACCGGAAAGCCCGCAGCCCCATGGGCTGTGGGGCCACGCGAGCGGCTGCCAAAGAGCTTTCCAACAAGGCACAGCTTTCCCTCCTGGCTCTTGGGGCGTGGGAGCTGTGGCCAGAGCCGCGGCCCTACCGGAAAATGCTTCGGGGGCTGGCGCGGCGGCGCCACGTTGGCGCCGGTGGCACCGAGGCTGACGGCCGCCGGAAAGCCCGCAGCCCCACGGCCTGTGGGGCCACGCGAGCGGCTGCCAAAGAGCTTTCCAACGAGGCACGGCTTTCCCTCCTGGCTCTTCGGGCGTGGGAGCTGTGGCCAGAGCCGCGGCCCTACCGGAAAATGCTTCGCAGGCTGGCGTGGCGGCGCAAGGTGGGCGCCGGTGGCGCCGAGGCTGACGGCCGCCGCAAAGCCGCAGCCCCACGGGCTGTGGGGCCACGCGAGCGGCTGCCAAAGAGCTTTCCAACGAGGCATGGCTTTCCCTCCTGGCTCTTCAGGCGTGGGAGCTGTGGCCAGAGCCGCGGCCCTACCGGAAAATGCTTCGCAGGCTGGCGCGGCAGCGCCACGTGGGCGCCGGTGGCGCCGAGGCTGACGGCTGCCAGAAAGCCCGCAGCCCCACGGGCTGTGGGGCCACGCGAGCGGCTGCCAAAGAGCTTTCCAACGAGGCACGGCTTTTCCTCCTGGCTCTTCGGGCGTGGGAGCTGTCGCCAGAGCCGCGGCCCTACCGGAAAATGCTTCGCAGGCTGGCGCGGCGGCGCCAGGTGGGCGCAGGTGGCGCTGAGGCTGACGGCCGCCGCAAAGCCCGCAGCCCCACGGGCTGTGGGGCCACGCGAGCGGCTGCCAAAGAGCTTTCCAACGAGGCACGGCTTTCCCTCCTGGCTCTTCGGGCGTGGGAGCTGTGGCCAGAGCCGCGGCCCTACCGGAAAATGCTGCGGGGGCTGGCGCGGCGGCGCCAGGTGGGCGCCGGTGGCGCCGAGGCTGACAGCCGCTGGAAAGCCCGCAGCCCCACGGGCTGTGGGGCCACGCGAGCGGCTGCCAAAGAGCTTTCCAACGAGGCACGGCTTTCCCTCCTGGCTCTTCGGGCGTGGGAGCTGTGGCCAGAGCCGCGGCCCTACCGGAAAATGCTTCGGGGGCTGGTGCGGTGGCGCCAGGTGGGCGCCGGTGGCGCCGAGGCTGACGGCCGCCGAAAAGCCCGCAGCCCCACGGGCTGTGGCGCCACGCGAGCGGCTGCCAAAGAGCTTTCCAACGAGGCACGGCTTTCCCTCCTGGCTCTTCGGGCGTGGGAGCTGTGGCCAGAGCCGCGGCCCTACCGGAAAATGCTTCGCAGGCTGGCGCGGCGGCGCCATGTGGGCACCGATGACACCGAGGCTGACGGCTGCCGGAAAGCCCGCAGCCCCATGGGCTCTGGGGCCACGCGAGCGGCTGCCAAAGAGCTTTCCAACGAGGCACGGCTTTCCCTCCTGGCTCTTCGGGCGTGGGAGCTGTGGCCAGAGCCGCGGCCCTACCGGAAAATGCTTCGCAGGCTGGCGCGGCAGCACTACGTATGCGCCGGTGGCGCCGAGGCTGACGGCCGCCGGAAAGCCCGCAGCCCCACGGGCTGTGGGGCCACACGAGCGGCTGCCAAAGAGCTTTCCAACGAGGCACGGCTTTCCCTCCTGGCTCTTCGGGCGTGGGAGCTGTGGCCAGAGCCGCGGCCCTACCGGAAAATGCTTCGGGGGCTGGCGCGGCGGCGCCAGGTGGGCACCGGTGGCGCCAAGGCTTACGGCCGCCGCAAAGCCGCAGACTCAAGGGGTGTGGGGCCACGCGAGCGGCTGCCAAAGAGCTCTCCAACGAGGCACGGCTTTCCCTCCTGGCTCTTCGGGCGTGGGAGCTGTGGCCAGAGCCGCGGCCCTACTGGAAAATGCTTCGCAGGCTGGCGTGGCGGCGCCAGGTGGGCGCCGGTGGCGCTGAGGCTGACTGCCGCCGTAAAGCCCGCAGCCCGACGGGCTGTGGGGCCACGCGAGCGGCTGCCAAAGAGCTTTCCAACGAGGCACGGCTTTCCCTCCTGGCTCTTCGAGCGTGGGAGCTGTCGCCAGAGCCGCGGCCCTACCGGAAAATGCTTCGCACTTTGGCGCGGCGGCGCCACGTGGGCGCCGGTGGCGCCGAGGCTGACGGCTGCCGGAAAACCCGCAGCCCCACGGGCTGTGGGGCCACGCGAGCGGCTGCCAAAGAGCTTTCCAACGAGGCACGGCTTTCCCTCCTGGCTCTTCGGGCGTGGGAGCTGTCGCCAGAGCCGCGGCCCTACCGGAAAATGCTTCGGGGGCTGGCGCGGCGGCGCCACGTAGGCGCCGGTGGCGCCGAGGCTGACGGCTGCCGGAAAGCCCGCAGCCCCACGGGCTGTGGGGCCACGCGAGCGGCTGCCAAAGAGCTTTCCAACGAGGCACGGCTTTCCCTCCTGGCTCTTCGGGCGTGGGAGCTGTCGCCAGAGCCGCGGCCCTACCGGAAAATGCTTCGGGGGCTGGCGCGGCGGCGCCACGTAGGCGCCGGTGGCGCCGAGGCTGACGGCCACCGCAAAGCCCGCAGCCCCACGGGCTGTGGGTCCACGGGAGCGGCTGCCAAAGAGCTTTCCAACGAGGCACGACTTTCCCTCCCGGCTCTTCGGGCGTGGGAGCTGTGGCCAGAGCCGCGGCCCTACCGGAAAATGCTTCGCAGGCTGGCGTGGCGGCGCCAGGTGGGCGCCGGTGGCGCCGAGGCTGACGGCCGCCGCAAAGCCGCTGACCCAAGGGGTGTGGGGCCACGCGAGCGGCTGCCAAAGAGCTTTCCAACGAGGCACGGCTTTCCCTCCTGGCTCTTCGGGCGTGGGAGCTGTGGCCAGAGCCGCGGCCCTACCGGAAAATGCTTCGGGGGCTGGCGCGGCGGCGCCACGTGGGCGCCGGTGGCGCCGAGGCTGACGGCCGCCGGAAAGCCCGCAGCCCCACGGGCTGTGGGGCCACGCGAGCGGCTGCCAAAGAGCTTTCCAACGAGGCACGGCTTTCCCTCCTGGCTCTTCGGGCGTGGGAGCTGTGGCCAGAGCCGCGGCCCTAACGGAACATGCGTCGCAGACTGGCGCGGCAGCGCCACGTAGGTGCCGGTGGCGCTGAGGCTGACGGCCGCCGCAAAGCCCGCAGCCCCACGGGCTGTGGGGCCATGCGAGCGGCTGCCAAAGAGCTTTCCAACGAGGCACGGCTTTCCCTCCTGGCTCTTCGGGCGTGGGAGCTGTGGCCAGAGCCGCAGCCCTACCGGAAAATGCTTCGGGGGCTGGCGCGGCGGCGCCAGGTGGGCGCCGGTGGCGCCGAGGCTGATGGCCGCCGGAAAGCCCGCAGCCCCACGGGCTGTGGGGCCACGCGAGCGGCTGCCAAAGAGCTTTCCAACGAGGCACGGCTTTCCCTCCTGGCTCTTCGGGCGTGGGAGCTGTGGCCAGAGCCGCGGCCCTACCGGAAAATGCTTCCCAGACTGGCGTGGCGGCGCCAGGTGGGCGCCGGTGGCGCTGAGGCTGACTGCCGCCGTAAAGCCCGCAGCCCCACGGGCTGTGGGGCCACGCGAGCGGCTGCCAAAGAGCTTTCCAACGAGGCACGGCTTTCCCTCCTGGCTCTTCGAGCGTGGGAGCTGTGGCCAGAGCCGCGGCCCTACCGGAAAATGCTTCGCACTTTGGCGCGGCGGCGCCACGTGGGCGCCGGTGGCGCCGAGGCTGACGGCTGCCGGAAAACCCGCAGCCCCACGGGCTGTGGGGCCACGCGAGCGGCTGCCAAAGAGCTTTCCAACGAGGCACGGCTTTCCCTCCTGGCTCTTCGGGCGTGGGAGCTGTGGCCAGAGCCGCGGCCCTACCGGAAAATGCTTCGGGGGCTGGCGCGGCGGCGCCACGTAGGCGCCGGTGGCGCCGAGGCTGACGGCTGCCGGAAAGCCCGCAGCCCCACGGGCTGTGGGGCCACGCGAGCGGCTGCCAAAGAGCTTTCCAACGAGGCACGGCTTTCCCTCCTGGCTCTTCGGGCGTGGGAGCTGTGGCCAGAGCCGCGGCCCTACCGGAAAATGCTTCGGGGGCTGGCGCGGCGGCGCCACGTAGGCGCCGGTGGCGCCGAGGCTGACGGCCGCCGGAAAGCCCGCAGCCCCACGGGCTGTGGGTCCACGGGAGCGGCTGCCAAAGAGCTTTCCAACGAGGCACGACTTTCCCTCCCGGCTCTTCGGGCGTGGGAGCTGTGGCCAGAGCCGCGGCCCTACCGGAAAATGCTTCGGGGGCTGGCGTGGCGGCGCCAGGTGGGCGCCGGTGGCGCCGAGGCTGACGGCCGCCGCAAAGCCGCTGACCCAAGGGGTGTGGGGCCACACGAGCGGCTGCCAAAGAGCTTTCCAACGAGGCACGGCTTTCCCTCCTGGCTCTTCGGGCGTGGGAGCTGTGGCCAGAGCCGCGGCCCTACCGGAAAATGCTTCGCAGGCTGGCGCGGCGGCGCCACGTGGGCGCCGGTGGCGCCGAGGCTGACGGCCGCCGCAAAGCCCGCAGCCCCACGGGCTGTGGGGCCACGCGAGCGGCTGCCAAAGAGCTTTCCAACGAGGCACGGCTTTCCCTCCTGGCTCTTCGGGCGTGGGAGCTGTGGCCAGAGCCGCGGCCCTACCGGAAAATGCTTCGGGGGCTGGCGCGGCGGCGCCAGGTGGGCGCCGGTGGCGCCGAGGCTGACGGCCGCCGGAAAGCCCGCAGCCCCACGGGCTGTGGGGCCACGCGAGCGGCTGCCAAAGAGCTTTCCAACGAGGCACGGCTTTCCCTCCTGGCTCTTCGGGTGTGGGAGCTGTGGCCAGAGCCGCGGCCCTACTGGAAAATGCTTCGCAGGCTGGCGCGGCGGCACCAGGTGGGCGCCGGTGGCGCCGAGGCTGACGGCCGCCGGAAAGCCCGCAGCCCCACGGGCTGTGGGGCCACGCGAGCGGCTGCCAAAGAGCTTTCCAACGAGGCACGGCTTTCCCTCCTGGCTCTTCGGGCGTGGGAGCTGTGGCCAGAGCCGCGGCCCTAACGGAAAATGCTTCGCAGGCTGTTGCGGCAGCGCTACGTAGGCGTCGGTGGCGCCGAGGCTGATGGCCGCCGGAAAGCCCACAGCCCCACGGGCTGTGGGGCCACGCGAGCGGCTGCCAAAGAGCTTTCCAACGAGGCACGGCTTTCCCTCCTGGCTCTTCGGGCGTGGGAGCTGTGGCCAGAGCCGCGGCCCTACCGGAAAATGCTTCGCAGGCTGGCGCGGCGGCGCCAGGTGGGCGCCGGTGACGCCGAGGCTGACTGCCGCCGCAAAGCCCGCAGCCCCACGGGCTGTGGGGCCACGCGAGGGGCTGCCAAAGAGCTTTGCAACGAGGCACGGCTTTCCCTCCTGGCTCTTCGAGTGTGGGAGCTGTGGCCAGAGCCACGGCCCTACCGGAAAATGCTTCGCAGGCTCGCGCTGCGGCGCCACGTAAGAGACAGTGGCGCCGAGGCTGACGGCCACCGGAAAGCCCGCAGCCCCATGGGCTGTGGGGCCACGCGAGCGGCTGCCAAAGAGCTTTCCAACAAGGCACAGCTTTCCCTCCTGGCTCTTGGGGCGTGGGAGCTGTGGCCAGAGCCGCGGCCCTACCGGAAAATGCTTCGGGGGCTGGCGCGGCGGCGCCACGTTGGCGCAGGTGGCACCGAGGCTGACGGCCGCCGGAAAGCCCGCAGCCCCACGGCCTGTGGGGCCACGCGAGCGGCTGCCAAAGAGCTTTCCAACGAGGCACGGCTTTCCCTCCTGGCTCTTGGGGCGTGGGAGCTGTGGCCAGAGCCGCGGCCCTACCGGAAAATGCTTCGCAGGCTGGCGTGGCGGCGCAAGGTGGGCGCCGGTGGCGCCGAGGCTGACGGCCGCCGCAAAGCCGCAGCCCCACGGGCTGTGGGGCCACGCGAGCGGCTGCCAAAGAGCTTTCCAACGAGGCATGGCTTTCCCTCCTGGCTCTTCAGGCGTGGGAGCTGTGGCCAGAGCCGCGGCCCTACCGGAAAATGCTTCGCAGGCTGGCGCGGCAGCGCCACGTGGGCGCCGGTGGCGCCGAGGCTGACGGCTGCCAGAAAGCCCGCAGCCCCACGGGCTGTGGGGCCACGCGAGCGGCTGCCAAAGAGCTTTCCAACGAGGCACGGCTTTTCCTCCTGGCTCTTCGGGCGTGGGAGCTGTCGCCAGAGCCGCGGCCCTACCGGAAAATGCTTCGGGGGCTGGTGCGGTGGCGCCACGTGGGCGCCGGTGGCGCCGAGGCTGACGGCCGCCGAAAAGCCCGCAGCCCCACGGGCTGTGGCGCCACGCGAGCGGCTGCCAAAGAGCTTTCCAACGAGGCACGGCTTTCCCTCCTGGCTCTTCGGGCGTGGGAGCTGTGGCCAGAGCCGCGGCCCTACCGGAAAATGCTTCGCAGGCTGGCGCGGCGGCGCCAGGTGGGCACCGATGACACCGAGGCTGACGGCTGCCGGAAAGCCCGCAGCCCCATGGGCTCTGGGGCCACGCGAGCGGCTGCCAAAGAGCTTTCCAACGAGGCACGGCTTTCCCTCCTGGCTCTTCGGGCGTGGGAGCTGTGGCCAGAGCCGCGGCCCTACCGGAAAATGCTTCGCAGGCTGGCGCGGCAGCGCTACGTATGCGCCGGTGGCGCCGAGGCTGACGGCCGCCGGAAAGCCCGCAGCCCCACGGTGTGTGGGGCCACACGAGCGGCTGCCAAAGAGCTTTCCAACGAGGCACGGCTTTCCCTCCTGGCTCTTCGGGCGTGGGAGCTGTGGCCAGAGCCGCGGCCCTACCGGAAAATGCTTCGGGGGCTGGCGCGGCGGCGCCAGGTGGGCACCGGTGGCGCCAAGGCTTACGGCCGCCGCAAAGCCGCAGACTCAAGGGGTGTGGGGCCACGCGAGCGGCTGCCAAAGAGCTCTCCAACGAGGCACGGCTTTCCCTCCTGGCTCTTCGGGCGTGGGAGCTGTGGCCAGAGCCGCGGCCCTACTGGAAAATGCTTCGCAGGCTGGCGTGGCGGCGCCAGGTGGGCGCCGGTGGCGCTGAGGCTGACTGCCGCCGTAAAGCCCGCAGCCCGACGGGCTGTGGGGCCACGCGAGCGGCTGCCAAAGAGCTTTCCAACGAGGCACGGCTTTCCCTCCTGGCTCTTCGGGCGTGGGAGCTGTGGCCAGAGCCGCGGCCCTACCGGAAAATGCTTCGCAGGCTGGCGCGGCGGCGCCACGTGGGCGCCGGTGGCGCCGAGGCTGACGGCCGCCGGAAAGCCCGCAGCCCCACGGGCTGTGGGGCCACGTGAGCGGCTGCCAAAGAGCTTTCCAACGAGGCACGGCTTTCCCTCCTGGCTCTTCGGGCGTGGGAGCTGTGGCCAGAGCCGCGGCCCTAACGGAACATGCGTCGCAGACTGGCGCGGCAGCGCGACGTAGGTGCCGGTGGCGCCGAGGCTGACGGCCGCCGCAAAGCCCGCAGCCCCACGGGCTGTGGGGCCACGCGAGCGGCTGCCAAAGAGCTTTCCAACGAGGCACGGCTTTCCCTCCTGGCTCTTCGGGCGTGGGAGCTGTGGCCAGAGCCGCGGCCCTACCGGAAAATGCTTCGGGGGCTGGCGCGGCGGCGCCAGGTGGGCGCCGGTGGCGCCGAGGCTGACGGCCGCCGGAAAGCCCGCAGCCCCACGGGCTGTGGGGCCACGCGAGCGGCTGCCAAAGAGCTTTCCAACGAGGCACGGCTTTCCCTCCTGGCTCTTCGGGCGTGGGAGCTGTGGCCAGAGCCGCGGCCCTACCGGAAAATGCTTCGCAGGCTGGCGCGGCAGCGCTACGTATGCGCCGGTGGCGCCGAGGCTGACGGCCGCCGCAAAGCCCGCAGCCCCACGGTGTGTGGGGCCACACGAGCGGCTGCCAAAGAGCTTTCCAACGAGGCACGGCTTTCCCTCCTGGCTCTTCGGGCGTGGGAGCTGTGGCCAGAGCCGCGGCCCTACCGGAAAATGCTTCGGGGGCTGGCGCGGCGGCGCCAGGTGGGCACCGGTGGCGCCAAGGCTTACGGCCGCCGCAAAGCCGCAGACTCAAGGGGTGTGGGGCCACGCGAGCGGCTGCCAAAGAGCTCTCCAACGAGGCACGGCTTTCCCTCCTGGCTCTTCGGGCGTGGGAGCTGTGGCCAGAGCCGCGGCCCTACTGGAAAATGCTTCGCAGGCTGGCGTGGCGGCGCCAGGTGGGCGCCGGTGGCGCTGAGGCTGACTCCCGCCGTAAAGCCCGCAGCCCGACGGGCTGTGGGGCCACGCGAGCGGCTGCCAAAGAGCTTTCCAACGAGGCACGGCTTTCCCTCCTGGCTCTTCGGGCGTGGGAGCTGTGGCCAGAGCCGCGGCCCTACCGGAAAATGCTTCGCAGGCTGGCGCGGCGACGCCACGTGGGCGCCGGTGGCGCCGAGGCTGACGGCCGCCGGAAAGCCCGCAGCCCCACGGGCTGTGGGGCCACGTGAGCGGCTGCCAAAGAGCTTTCCAACGAGGCACGGCTTTCCCTCCTGGCTCTTCGGGCGTGGGAGCTGTGGCCAGAGCCGCGGCCCTAACGGAACATGCGTCGCAGACTGGCGCGGCAGCGCGACGTAGGTGCCGGTGGCGCCGAGGCTGACGGCCGCCGCAAAGCCCGCAGCCCCACGGGCTGTGGGGCCACGCGAGCGGCTGCCAAAGAGCTTTCCAACGAGGCACGGCTTTCCCTCCTGGCTCTTCGGGCGTGGGAGCTGTGGCCAGAGCCGCGGCCCTACCGGAAAATGCTTCGGGGGCTGGCGCGGCGGCGCCAGGTGGGCGCCGGTGGCGCCGAGGCTGACGGCCGCCGCAAAGCCCGCAGCCCCACGGGCTGTGGGGCCACGCGAGCGGCTGCCAAAGAGCTTTCCAACGAGGCACGGCTTTCCCTCCTGGCTCTTCGGGCGTGGGAGCTGTGGCCAGAGCCGCGGCCCTACCGGAAAATGCTTCGCACTTTGGCGCGGCGGCGCCACGTGAGCGCCGGTGGCGCCGAGGCTGACGGCTGCCGGAAAACCCGCAGCCCCACGGGCTGTGGGGCCACGCGAGCGGCTGCCAAAGAGCTTTCCAACGAGGCACGGCTTTCCCTCCTGGCTCTTCGGGCGTGGGAGCTGTGGCCAGAGGCGCGGCCCTACCGGAAAATGCTTCGCAGGCTGGCGTGGCGGCGCCAGGTGGGCGCCGGTGGCGCCGAGGCTGACGGCCGCTGGAAAGCCTGCAGCCCCACGGGCTGTGGGGCCACGCGAGCGGCTGCCAAAGAGCTTTCCAACGAGGCACGGCTTTCCCTCCTGGCTCTTCGGGCGTGGGAGCTGTGGCCAGAGCCGCGGCCCTACCGGAAAATGCTTCGGGGGCTGGCACGGCGGCGCCACGTGGGCGCCATTGGCGCCGAGGCTGACGGCCGCCGCAAAGCCCGCAGCCCCACGGGCTGTGGGGCCACGTGAGCGGCTGCCAAAGAGCTTTCCAACGAGGCACGGCTTTCCCTCCTGGCTCTTCGGGCGTGGGAGCTGTGGCCAGAGCCGCGGCCCTACTGGAAAATGCTTCGCAGGCTGGCGTGGCGGCGCCAGGTGGGCGCCGGTGGCGCTGAGGCTGACTGCCGCCGTAAAGCCCGCAGCCCCACGGGCTGTGGGGCCACGCGA
This sequence comes from Larus michahellis, assembly GCF_964199755.1. Lineage (NCBI taxonomy): Eukaryota > Metazoa > Chordata > Aves > Charadriiformes > Laridae > Larus > Larus michahellis. The sequence goes on from NW_027435979.1 coordinate 482,294, forward strand.
GCGGCTGCCAAAGAGCTTTCCAACGAGGCACGGCTTTCCCTCCTGGCTCTTCGAGCGTGGGAGCTGTGGCCAGAGCCGCGGCCCTACCGGAAAATGCTTCGCACTTTGGCGCGGCGGCGCCACGTGGGCGCCGGTGGCGCCGAGGCTGACGGCTGCCGGAAAACCCGCAGCCCCACGGGCTGTGGGGCCACGCGAGCGGCTGCCAAAGAGCTTTCCAACGAGGCACGGCTTTCCCTCCTGGCTCTTCGGGCGTGGGAGCTGTGGCCAGAGCCGCGGCCCTACCGGAAAATGCTTCGGGGGCTGGCGCGGCGGCGCCACGTAGGCGCCGGTGGCGCCGAGGCTGACGGCTGCCGGAAAGCCCGCAGCCCCACGGGCTGTGGGGCCACGCGAGCGGCTGCCAAAGAGCTTTCCAACGAGGCACGGCTTTCCCTCCTGGCTCTTCGGGCGTGGGAGCTGTCGCCAGAGCCGCGGCCCTACCGGAAAATGCTTCGGGGGCTGGCGCGGCGGCGCCACGTAGGTGCCGGTGGCGCCGAGGCTGACGGCCGCCGCAAAGCCCGCAGCCCCACGGGCTGTGGGTCCACGGGAGCGGCTGCCAAAGAGCTTTCCAACGAGGCACGACTTTCCCTCCCGGCTCTTCGGGCGTGGGAGCTGTGGCCAGAGCCGCGGCCCTACCGGAAAATGCTTCGCAGGCTGGCGTGGCGGCGCCAGGTGGGCGCCGGTGGCGCCGAGGCTGACGGCCGCCGCAAAGCCGCTGACCCAAGGGGTGTGGGGCCACGCGAGCGGCTGCCAAAGAGCTTTCCAACGAGGCACGGCTTTCCCTCCTGGCTCTTCGGGCGTGGGAGCTGTGGCCAGAGCCGCGACCCTACCGGAAAATGCTTCGGGGGCTGGCGCGGCGGCGCCAGGTGGGCGCCGGTGGCGCCGAGGCTGACGGCCGCCGCAAAGCCGCTGACCCAAGGGGTGTGGGGCCACGCGAGCGGCTGCCAAAGAGCTTTCCAACGAGGCACGGCTTTCCCTCCTGGCTCTTCGGGCGTGGGAGCTGTGGCCAGAGCCGCGGCCCTACCGGAAAATGCTTCGCAGGCTGGCGCGGCGGCGCCACGTGGGCGCCGGTGGCGCCGAGGCTGACGGCCGCCGGAAAGCCCGCAGCCCCACGGGCTGTGGGGCCACGCGAGCGGCTGCCAAAGAGCTTTCCAACGAGGCACGGCTTTCCCTCCTGGCTCTTCGGGCGTGGGAGCTGTGGCCAGAGCCGCGGCCCTAACGGAACATGCGTCGCAGACTGGCGCGGCAGCGCCACGTAGGTGCCGGTGGCGCCGAGGCTGACGGCCGCCGCAAAGCCCGCAGCCCCACGGGCTGTGGGGCCACGCGAGCGGCTGCCAAAGAGCTTTCCAACGAGGCACGGCTTTCGCTCCTGGCTCTTCGGGCGTGGGAGCTGTGGCCAGAGCCGCGACCCTACCGGAAAATGCTTCGCAGGCTGTTGCGGCAGCGCTACGTAGGCGCCGGTGGCGCCGAGGCTGACGGCCGCCGCAAAGCCCGCAGCCCCACGGGCTGTGGGGCCACGCGAGCGGCTGCCAAAGAGCTTTCCAACGAGGCATGGCTTTCCCTCCTGGCTCTTCGGGCGTGGGAGCTGTGGCCAGAGCCGCGGCCCTACCGGAAAATGCTTCGCAGGCTGGCGCGGTGGCGCCAGGTGGGCGCCGGTGGCGCCGAGGCTGACGGCCGCCGGAAAGCCTGCAGCCCCACGGGCTGTGGGGCCACGCGAGCGGCTGCCAAAGAGCTTTCCAACGAGGCACGGCTTTCCCTCCTGGCTCTTCGGGCGTGGGAGCTGTGGCCAGAGCCGCGGCCCTACCGGAAAATGCTTCGCAGGCTGGCGTGGCGGCGCCACATAGGCGCCGGTGGCGCCGAGGCTGACGGCCGCCGCAAAGCCGCAGACCCAAGGGGTGTGGGGCCACGCGAGCGGCTGCCAAAGAGCTTTCCAATGAGGCACGGCTTTCCCTCCTGGCTCTTCGGGCGTGGGAGCTGTGGCCAGAGCCGCGGCCCTACCGGAAAATGCTTCGCAGGCTGCGCGGCGGCGCCACGTGGGCGCCGGTGGCGCCGAGGCTGACGGAAATCCCGCAGCCCCAGGGGCTGTGGGGCCACGCGAGCGGCTGCCAAAGAGCTTTCCAACGAGGCACGGCTTTCCCTCCTGGCTCTTCGGGCGTGGGAGCTGTGGCCAGAGCCGCGGCCCTACTGGAAAATGCTTCGCAGGCTGGCGTGGCGGCGCCAGGTGGGCGCCGGTGGCGCTGAGGCTGACTGCCGCCGTAAAGCCCGCAGCCCGACGGGCTGTGGGGCCACGCGAGCGGCTGCCAAAGAGCTTTCCAACGAGGCACGGCTTTCCCTCCTGGCTCTTCGAGCGTGGGAGCTGTGGCCAGAGCCGCGGCCCTACCGGAAAATGCTTCGCACTTTGGCGCGGCGGCGCCACGTGGGCGCCGGTGGCGCCGAGGCTGACGGCTGCCGGAAAACCCGCAGCCCCACGGGCTGTGGGGCCACGCGAGCGGCTGCCAAAGAGCTTTCCAACGAGGCACGGCTTTCCCTCCTGGCTCTTCGGGCGTGGGAGCTGTGGCCAGAGCCGCGGCCCTACCGGAAAATGCTTCGGGGGCTGGCGCGGCGGCGCCACGTAGGCGCCGGTGGCGCCGAGGCTGACGGCTGCCGGAAAGCCCGCAGCCCCACGGGCTGTGGGGCCACGCGAGCGGCTGCCAAAGAGCTTTCCAACGAGGCACGGCTTTCCCTCCTGGCTCTTCGGGCGTGGGAGCTGTCGCCAGAGCCGCGGCCCTACCGGAAAATGCTTCGGGGGCTGGCGCGGCGGCGCCACGTAGGTGCCGGTGGCGCCGAGGCTGACGGCCGCCGCAAAGCCCGCAGCCCCACGGGCTGTGGGGCCACGCGAGCGGCTGCCAAAGAGCTTTCCAACGAGGCACGACTTTCCCTCCCGGCTCTTCGGGCGTGGGAGCTGTGGCCAGAGCCGCGGCCCTACCGGAAAATGCTTCGCAGGCTGGCGTGGCGGCGCCAGGTGGGCGCCGGTGGCGCCGAGGCTGACGGCCGCCGCAAAGCCGCTGACCCAAGGGGTGTGGGGCCACGCGAGCGGCTGCCAAAGAGCTTTCCAACGAGGCACGGCTTTCCCTCCTGGCTCTTCGGGCGTGGGAGCTGTGGCCAGAGCCGCGACCCTACCGGAAAATGCTTCGGGGGCTGGCGCGGCGGCGCCAGGTGGGCGCCGGTGGCGCCGAGGCTGACGGCCGCCGCAAAGCCGCTGACCCAAGGGGTGTGGGGCCACGCGAGCGGCTGCCAAAGAGCTTTCCAACGAGGCACGGCTTTCCCTCCTGGCTCTTCGGGCGTGGGAGCTGTGGCCAGAGCCGCGGCCCTACCGGAAAATGCTTCGCAGGCTGGCGCGGCGGCGCCACGTGGGCGCCGGTGGCGCCGAGGCTGACGGCCGCCGGAAAGCCCGCAGCCCCACGGGCTGTGGGGCCACGCGAGCGGCTGCCAAAGAGCTTTCCAACGAGGCACGGCTTTCCCTCCTGGCTCTTCGGGCGTGGGAGCTGTGGCCAGAGCCGCGGCCCTAACGGAACATGCGTCGCAGACTGGCGCGGCAGCGCCACGTAGGTGCCGGTGGCGCCGAGGCTGACGGCCGCCGCAAAGCCCGCAGCCCCACGGGCTGTGGGGCCACGCGAGCGGCTGCCAAAGAGCTTTCCAACGAGGCACGGCTTTCCCTCCTGGCTCTTCGGGCGTGGGAGCTGTGGCCAGAGCCGCGGCCCTACCGGAAAATGCTTCGCAGGCTGCGCGGCGGCGCCACGTGGGCGCCGGTGGCGCCGAGGCTGACGGAAATCCCGCAGCCCCAGGGGCTGTGGGGCCACGCGAGCGGCTGCCAAAGAGCTTTCCAACGAGGCACGGCTTTCCCTCCTGGCTCTTCGGGCGTGGGAGCTGTGGCCAGAGCCGCGGCCCTACTGGAAAATGCTTCGCAGGCTGGCGTGGCGGCGCCAGGTGGGCGCCAGTGGCGCTGAGGCTGACTGCCGCCGTAAAGCCCGCAGCCCGACGGGCTGTGGGGCCACGCGAGCGGCTGCCAAAGAGCTTTCCAACGAGGCACGGCTTTCCCTCCTGGCTCTTCGAGCGTGGGAGCTGTGGCCAGAGCCGCGGCCCTACCGGAAAATGCTTCGCACTTTGGCGCGGCGGCGCCACGTGGGCGCCGGTGGCGCCGAGGCTGACGGCTGCCGGAAAACCCGCAGCCCCACGGGCTGTGGGGCCACGCGAGCGGCTGCCAAAGAGCTTTCCAACGAGGCACGGCTTTCCCTCCTGGCTCTTCGGGCGTGGGAGCTGTGGCCAGAGCCGCGGCCCTACCGGAAAATGCTTCGGGGGCTGGCGCGGCGGCGCCACGTAGGCGCCGGTGGCGCCGAGGCTGACGGCTGCCGGAAAGCCCGCAGCCCCACGGGCTGTGGGGCCACGCGAGCGGCTGCCAAAGAGCTTTCCAACGAGGCACGGCTTTCCCTCCTGGCTCTTCGGGCGTGGGAGCTGTCGCCAGAGCCGCGGCCCTACCGGAAAATGCTTCGGGGGCTGGCGCGGCGGCGCCACGTAGGTGCCGGTGGCGCCGAGGCTGACGGCCGCCGCAAAGCCCGCAGCCCCACGGGCTGTGGGTCCACGGGAGCGGCTGCCAAAGAGCTTTCCAACGAGGCACGACTTTCCCTCCCGGCTCTTCGGGCGTGGGAGCTGTGGCCAGAGCCGCGGCCCTACCGGAAAATGCTTCGCAGGCTGGCGTGGCGGCGCCAGGTGGGCGCCGGTGGCGCCGAGGCTGACGGCCGCCGCAAAGCCGCTGACCCAAGGGGTGTGGGGCCACGCGAGCGGCTGCCAAAGAGCTTTCCAACGAGGCACGGCTTTCCCTCCTGGCTCTTCGGGCGTGGGAGCTGTGGCCAGAGCCGCGACCCTACCGGAAAATGCTTCGGGGGCTGGCGCGGCGGCGCCAGGTGGGCGCCGGTGGCGCCGAGGCTGACGGCCGCCGCAAAGCCGCTGACCCAAGGGGTGTGGGGCCACGCGAGCGGCTGCCAAAGAGCTTTCCAACGAGGCACGGCTTTCCCTCCTGGCTCTTCGGGCGTGGGAGCTGTGGCCAGAGCCGCGGCCCTACCAGAAAATGCTTCGCAGGCTGGCGCGGCGGCGCCACGTGGGCGCCGGTGGCGCCGAGGCTGACGGCCGCCGGAAAGCCCGCAGCCCCACGGGCTGTGGGGCCACGCGAGCGGCTGCCAAAGAGCTTTCCAACGAGGCACGGCTTTCCCTCCTGGCTCTTCGGGCGTGGGAGCTGTGGCCAGAGCCGCGGCCCTAACGGAACATGCGTCGCAGACTGGCGCGGCAGCGCCACGTAGGTGCCGGTGGCGCCGAGGCTGACGGCCGCCGCAAAGCCCGCAGCCCCACGGGCTGTGGGGCCACGCGAGCGGCTGCCAAAGAGCTTTCCAACGAGGCACGGCTTTCCCTCCTGGCTCTTCGGGCGTGGGAGCTGTGGCCAGAGCCGCGACCCTACCGGAAAATGCTTCGGGGGCTGGCGCGGCGGCGCCAGGTGGGCGCCGGTGGCGCCGAGGCTGACGGCCGCCGGAAAGCCCGCAGCCCCACGGGCTGTGGGGCCACACGAGCGGCTGCCAAAGAGCTTTCCAACGAGGCACGGCTTTCCCTCCTGGCTCTTCGGGCGTGGGAGTTGTGGCCAGAGACGCGGCCCTACCGGAAAATGCTTCCCAGACTGGCGTGGCGGCGCCAGGTGGGCGCCGGTGGCGCTGAGGCTGACTGCCGCCGGAAAGCCCGCAGCCCCACGGGCTGTGGGGCCACGCGAGCGGCTGCCAAAGAGCTTTCCAACGAGGCACGGCTTTCCCTCCTGGCTCTTCGGGCGTGGGAGCTGTGGCCAGAGCCGCGGCCCTACCGGAAAATGCTTCGCACTTTGGCGCGGCGGCGCCACGTGAGCGCCGGTGGCGCCGAGGCTGACGGCTGCCGGAAAACCCGCAGCCCCACGGGCTGTGGGGCCACGCGAGCGGCTGCCAAAGAGCTTTCCAACGAGGCACGGCTTTCCCTCCTGGCTCTTCGGGCGTGGGAGCTGTGGCCAGAGCCGCGGCCCTACCGGAAAATGCTTCCCAGGCTGGCGTGGCGGCGCCAGGTGGGCGCCGGTGGCGCCGAGGCTGACGGCCGCCGCAAAGCCGCAGACCCAAGGGGTGTGGGGCCACGCGAGCGGCTGCCAAAGAGCTTTCCAACGAGGCACGGCTTTCCCTCCTGGCTCTTCGGGCGTGGGAGCTGTGGCCAGAGCCGCGGCCCTACCGGAAAATGCTTCGCAGGCTGGCGCGGCGGCGCCACGTGGGCGCCGGTGGCGCCGAGGCTGACGGCCGCCGGAAAGCCCGCAGCCCCAGGGGCTGTGGGGCCACGCGAGCGGCTGCCAAAGAGCTTTACAACGAGGCACGGCTTTCCCTCCTGGCTCTTCGGGCGTGGGAGCTGTGGCCAGAGCCGCAGCCCTACTGGAAAATGCGTCGCAGACTGGTGCGGCAGCGCCACGTAGGCGCCGGTGGCGCCGAGGCTGACGGCCGCCGCAAAGCCCGCAGCCCCACGGGCTGTGGGGCCACGCGAGCGGCTGCCAAAGAGCTTTCCAACAAGGCACGGCTTTTCCTTCTGGCTCTTCAGGCGTGGGAGCTATGGCCAGAGCCGCGACCCTACCGGAAAATGCTTCGGGGGCTGGCGCGGCGGCACCAGGTGGGCGCCGGTGGCGCCGAGGCTGACGGCCGCCGCAAAGCCCGCAGCCCCACGGGCTGTGGGGCCACGCGAGCGGCTGCCAAAGAGCTTTCCAACGAGGCATGGCTTTCCCTCCTGGCTCTTCGAGCGTGGGAGCTGTGGCCAGAGCCGCGGCCCTACCGGAAAATGCTTCGGGGGCTGGCGCGGCGGCACCAGGTGGGCGCTCGTGGCGCCGAGGCTGACGGCCGCCGCAAAGCCCGCAGCCCCACGGGCTGTGGGGCCACGCGAGCGGCTGCCAAAGAGCTTTCCAACGAGGCACGGCTTTCCCTCCTGGCTCTTCGGGCGTGGGAGCTGTGGCCAGAGCCGCGGCCCTACCGGAAAATGCTTCGCAGGCTGGCGCGGCGGCGCCAGGTGGGCGCCGGTAGCGCGGAGGCTGACGGCCGCCAGAAAGCCCGCAGCCCCACGGGCTGTGGGGCCACGCGAGCGGCTGCCAAAGAGCTTTCCAACGAGGCACGGCTTTCCCTCCTGGCTCTTCGGGCGTGGGAGCTGTGGCCAGAGCCGCGGCCCTACCGGAAAATGCTTCGCAGGCTGGCGCGGCGGTGCCACGTGGGCGCTGGTGGCGCCGAGGCTGACGGCCGCCGGAAAGCCCGCAGCCCCACGGGCTGTGGGGCCACGCGAGCGGCTGCCAAAGAGCTTTCCAACGAGGCACGGCTTTCCCTCCTGGCTCTTCGGGCGTGGGAGCTGTGGCCAGAGCCGCGGCCCTACCGGAAAATGCTTCGCAGGCTGGCGCGGCGGCGCTACGTAGGCGCCGGTGGCGCCGAGGCTGACGGCCGCCGCAAAGCCCGCAGCCCCACGGGCTGTGGGGCCACGCGAGCGGCTGCCAAAGAGCTTTCCAACGAGGCACGGCTTTCGCTCCTGGCTCTTTGGGCGTGGGAGGTCTGGCCAGAGCTGCGGCCCTACTGGAAAATGCTTCGCAGGCTGGCGCGGTGGCGCCAGGTGGGCGCCGGTGGCGCCGAGGCTGACGGCCGCCGGAAAGCCTGCAGCCCCACGGGCTGTGGGGCCACGCGAGCGGCTGCCAAAGAGCTTTCCAACGAGGCACGGCTTTCCCTCCTGGCTCTTCGGGCGTGGGAGCTGTGGCCAGAGCCGCGGCCCTACCGGAAAATGCTTCGCAGGCTGGCGTGGCGGCGCCACATAGGCGCCGGTGGCGCCGAGGCTGACGGCCGCCGCAAAGCCGCAGACCCAAGGGGTGTGGGGCCACGCGAGCGGCTGCCAAAGAGCTTTCCAATGAGGCACGGCTTTCCCTCCTGGCTCTTCGGGCGTGGGAGCTGTGGCCAGAGCCGCGGCCCTACCGGAAAATGCTTCGCAGGCTGCGCGGCGGCGCCACGTGGGCGCCGGTGGCGCCGAGGCTGACGGAAATCCCGCAGCCCCAGGGGCTGTGGGGCCACGCGAGCGGCTGCCAACGAGCTTTCCAACGAGGCACGGCTTTCCCTCCTGGCTCTTCGGGCGTGGGAGCTGTGGCCAGAGCCGCGGCCCTACTGGAAAATGCTTCGCAGGCTGGCGTGGCGGCGCCAGGTGGGCGCCGGTGGCGCTGAGGCTGACTGCCGCCGTAAAGCCCGCAGCCCGACGGGCTGTGGGGCCACGCGAGCGGCTGCCAAAGAGCTTTCCAACGAGGCACGGCTTTCCCTCCTGGCTCTTCGAGCGTGGGAGCTGTGGCCAGAGCCGCGGCCCTACCGGAAAATGCTTCGCACTTTGGCGCGGCGGCGCCACGTGGGCGCCGGTGGCGCCGAGGCTGACGGCTGCCGGAAAACCCGCAGCCCCACGGGCTGTGGGGCCACGCGAGCGGCTGCCAAAGAGCTTTCCAACGAGGCACGGCTTTCCCTCCTGGCTCTTCGGGCGTGGGAGCTGTGGCCAGAGCCGCGGCCCTACCGGAAAATGCTTCGCAGGCTGGCGCGGCGGCGCCACGTAGGCGCCGGTGGCGCCGAGGCTGACGGCTGCCGGAAAGCCCGCAGCCCCACGGGCTGTGGGGCCACGCGAGCGGCTGCCAAAGAGCTTTCCAACGAGGCACGGCTTTCCCTCCTGGCTCTTCGGGCGTGGGAGCTGTCGCCAGAGCCGCGGCCCTACCGGAAAATGCTTCGGGGGCTGGCGCGGCGGCGCCACGTAGGCGCCGGTGGCGCCGAGGCTGACGGCCGCCGCAAAGCCCGCAGCCCCACGGGCTGTGGGTCCACGGGAGCGGCTGCCAAAGAGCTTTCCAACGAGGCACGACTTTCCCTCCCGGCTCTTCGGGCGTGGGAGCTGTGGCCAGAGCCGCGGCCCTACCGGAAAATGCTTCGCAGGCTGGCGTGGCGGCGCCAGGTGGGCGCCGGTGGCGCCGAGGCTGACGGCCGCCGCAAAGCCGCTGACCCAAGGGGTGTGGGGCCACGCGAGCGGCTGCCAAAGAGCTTTCCAACGAGGCACGGCTTTCCCTCCTGGCTCTTCGGGCGTGGGAGCTGTGGCCAGAGCCGCGGCCCTACCGGAAAATGCTTCGCAGGCTGGCGCGGCGGCGCCACGTGGGCGCCGGTGGCGCCGAGGCTGACGGCCGCCGGAAAGCCCGCAGCCCCACGGGCTGTGGGGCCACGCGAGCGGCTGCCAAAGAGCTTTCCAACGAGGCACGGCTTTCCCTCCTGGCTCTTCGGGCGTGGGAGCTGTGGCCAGAGCCGCGGCCCTAACGGAACATGCGTCGCAGACTGGCGCGGCAGCGCCACGTAGGTGCCGGTGGCGCCGAGGCTGACGGCCGCCGCAAAGCCCGCAGCCCCACGGGCTGTGGGGCCACGCGAGCGGCTGCCAAAGAGCTTTCCAACGAGGCACGGCTTTCCCTCCTGGCTCTTCGGGCGTGGGAGCTGTGGCCAGAGCCGCGGCCCTACCGGAAAATGCTTCGCAGGCTGGCGCGGCGGCGCCAGGTGGGCGCCGGTGGCGCCGAGGCTGACGGCCGCCGGAAAGCCCGCAGCCCCACGGGCTGTGGGGCCACACGAGCGGCTGCCAAAGAGCTTTCCAACGAGGCACGGCTTTCCCTCCTGGCTCTTCGGGCGTGGGAGTTGTGGCCAGAGCCGCGGCCCTACCGGAAAATGCTTCCCAGACTGGCGTGGCGGCGCCAGGTGGGCGCCGGTGGCGCTGAGGCTGACTGCCGCCGTAAAGCCCGCAGCCCCACGGGCTGTGGGGCCACGCGAGCGGCTGCCAAAGAGCTTTCCAACGAGGCACGGCTTTCCCTCCTGGCTCTTCGGGCGTGGGAGCTGTGGCCAGAGCCGCGGCCCTACCGGAAAATGCTTCGCACTTTGGCGCGGCGGCGCCACGTGAGCGCCGGTGGCGCCGAGGCTGACGGCTGCCGGAAAACCCGCAGCCCCACGGGCTGTGGGGCCACGCGAGCGGCTGCCAAAGAGCTTTCCAACGAGGCACGGCTTTCCCTCCTGGCTCTTCGGGCGTGGGAGCTGTGGCCAGAGGCGCGGCCCTACCGGAAAATGCTTCCCAGGCTGGCGTGGCGGCGCCAGGTGGGCGCCGGTGGCGCCGAGGCTGACGGCCGCCGCAAAGCCGCAGACCCAAGGGGTGTGGGGCCACGCGAGCGGCTGCCAAAGAGCTTTCCAACGAGGCACGGCTTTCCCTCCTGGCTCTTCGGGCGTGGGAGCTGTGGCCAGAGACGCGGCCCTACCGGAAAATGCTTCGCAGGCTGGCGCGGCGGCGCCACGTGGGCGCCGGTGGCGCCGAGGCTGACGGCCGCCGCAAAGCCCGCAGCCCCAGGGGCTGTGGGGCCACGCGAGCGGCTGCCAAAGAGCTTTACAACGAGGCACGGCTTTCCCTCCTGGCTCTTCGGGCGTGGGAGCTGTGGCCAGAGCCGCAGCCCTACTGGAAAATGCGTCGCAGACTGGTGCGGCAGCGCCACGTAGGCGCCGGTGGCGCCGAGGCTGACGGCCGCCGCAAAGCCCGCAGCCCCACGGGCTGTGGGGCCACGCGAGCGGCTGCCAAAGAGCTTTCCAACGAGGCACGGCTTTCGCTCCTGGCTCTTTGGGCGTGGGAGGTCTGGCCAGAGCTGCGGCCCTACTGGAAAATGCTTCGCAGGCTGCGCGGCGGCGCCACGTGGGCGCCGGTGGCGCCGAGGCTGACGGAAATCCCGCAGCCCCAGGGGCTGTGGGGCCACGCGAGCGGCTGCCAAAGAGCTTTCCAACCAGGCACGGCTTTCCCTCCTGGCTCTTCGGGCGTGGGAGCTGTGGCCAGAGCCGCGGCCCTACCGGAAAATGCGTCGCAGACTGGTGCGTCAGCGCCACGTAGGCGCCGGTGGCGCCGAGGCTGAAGGCCGCCGGAAAGCCCGCAGCCCCACGGGCTGTGGGGCCACGCGAGCGGCTGCCAAAGAGCTTTCCAACGAGGCACGGCTTTCCCTCCTGGCTCTTCGAGCGTGGGAGCTGTGGCCAGAGCCGCGACCCTACCGGAAAATGCTTCGGGGGCTGGCGCGGCGTCACCAGGTGGGCGACCGTGGCGCCGAGGCTGACGGCCACCGCAAAGCCCGCAGCTCCACGGGCTGTGGGGCCATGCGAGCGGCTGCCAAAGAGCTTTCCAACGAGGCACGGCTTTCCCTCCTGGCTCTTCGGGCGTGGGAGGTGTGGCCAGAGACGCGGCCCTACCGGAAAATGCTTCGCAGGCTGGCGCGGCGGCGCCAGGTGGGCGCCAGTAGCGCGGAGGCTGACGGCCGCCAGAAAGCCCGCAGCCCCACGGGCTGTGGGGCCACGCGAGCGGCTGCCAAAGAGCTTTCCAACGAGGCACGGCTTTCCCTCCTGGCTCTTCGGGCGTGGGAGCTGTGGCCAGAGCCGCGGCCCTACCGGAAAATGCTTCGCAGGCTGGCGCGGCGGCGCCAGGTGGGCGCCGGTGGCGCCGAGGCTGACGGCCGCCGGAAAGCCCGCAGCCCCACGGGCTGTGGGGCCACGTGAGCGGCTGCCAAAGAGCTTTCCAACGAGGCACGGCTTTCCCTCCTGGCTCTTCGGGCGTGGGAGCTGTGGCCAGAGCCGCGGCCCTACCGGAAAATGCTTCCCAGGCTGGCGTGGCGGCGCCACGTGGGCGCCGGTGGCGCCGAGGCTGACGGCTGCCGGAAAACCCGCAGCCCGACGGGCTGTGGGGCCACGCGAGCGGCTGCCAAAGAGCTTTCCAACGAGGCACGGCTTTCCCTCCTGGCTCTTCGGGCGTGGGAGCTGTCGCCAGAGCCGCGGCCCTACCGGAAAATGCTTCGGGGGCTGGCGCGGCGGCGCCACGTGGGCGGCGGTGGCGCCGAGGCTGACGGCCGCCGGAAAGCCCGCAGCCCCACGGGCTGTGGGGCCACGCGAGCGGCTGCCAAAGAGCTTTCCAACGAGGCACGGCTTTCCCTCCTGGCTCTTCGGGCGTGGGAGCTGTGGCCAGAGCCGCAGCCCTACTGGAAAATGCTTCGCAGGCCGCCGCGGCGGCGCCAGGTGGGCGCCGGTGGCGCCGAGGCTGACGGCCGCCGCAAAGCCCGCAGCCCCACGGGCTGTGGGGCCACGCGAGCGGCTGCCAAAGAGCTTTCCAACGAGGCACGGCTTTCCCTCCTGGCTCTTCGGGCGTGGGAGCTGTGGCCAGAGCCGCGGCCCTACCGGAAAATGCTTCGCAGGCTGGCGCGGTGGCGCCAGGTGGGCGCCGGTGGCGCCGAGGCTGACGGCCGCCGCAAAGCCCGCAGCCCCACGGGCTGTGGGGCTACGCGAGCGGCTGCCAAAGAGCTTTCCAACGAGGCACGGCTTTTCCTTCTGGCTCTTCGGGCGTGGGAGCTGTGGCCAGAGCCGCGGCCCTACCGGAAAATGCTTCGCAGGCTGGCGCGGCGGTGCCAGGTGGGCGCCGGTGGCGCCGAGGCTGACGGCCGCCGCAAAGCCCGCAGCCCCACGGGCTGTGGGGCCACGCGAGCGGCTGCCAAAGAGCTTTCCAACGAGGCACGGCTTTCCCTCCTGGCTCTTCGGGCGTGGGAGCTGTGGCCAGAGCCGCGGCCCTGCCGGAAAATGCTTCGCAGGCTGGCACGGCGGCGCCACAAAGGCGCCGGTGGCGCCGAGGCTGACGGCTGCCGGAAAGCCCGCAGCCCCACGGGCTGTGGGGCCACACGAGCGGCTGCCAAAGAGCTTTCCAACAAGGCACGGCTTTCCCTCCTGGCTCTTTGGGCTAGGGAGCTGTGGCCAGAGCCGCGGCCCTACCGGAAAATGCTTCACGGGCTGGCGCGGTGGCGCCACGTAGGCGCCGGTGGCGCCGAGGCTGACGGCCGCCGGAAAGCCCGCAGCCCCACGGGCTGTGGGGCTACGCAAGCGGCTGCCAAAGAGCTTTCCAACGAGGCACGGCTTTCCCTCCTGGCTCTTCGGGCGTGGGAGCTGTGGCCAGAGCCGCAGCCCTACCGGAAAATGCTTCGCAGACTGGTGCGGCAGCGCTACGTAGGCGCCGGTGGCGCCGAGGCTGACGGCCGCCGCAAAGCCCGCAGCCCCACGGGCTGTGGGGCCACGCGAGCGGCTGCCAAAGAGCTTTCCAACGAGGCACAGCTTTCCCTCCTGGCTCTTCGGGCGTGGGAGCTGTGGCCAGAGCCGCGGCCCTACCGGAAAATGCTTCGCAGGCTGGCGCGGCGGCGCCAGGTGGGCGCCGGTGGCACCAAGGCTGACGGCCGCCGCAAAGCCCGCAGCCCCACGGGCTGTGGGGCCACGCGAGCGGCTGCCGAAGAGCTTTCCAACGAGGCATGGCTTTCCCTCCTGGCTCTTCGGGCGTGGGAGCTGTGGCCAGAGACGCGGCCCTACCGGAAAATGCTTCGGGGGCTGGCGCGGTGGCACCAGGTGGGCGCCGGTGGCGCCGAGGCTGACGGCCGCCGCAAAGCCCGCAGCCCCACGGGCTGTGGGGCCACGCAAGCGGCTGCCAAAGAGCTTTCCAACGAGGCACGGCTTTCCCTCCTGGCTCTTCGGGCGTGGGAGCTGTGGCCAGAGACGCGGCCCTACCGGAAAATGCTTCGCAGGCTGGCGCGGCGGCGCCACGTAGGCGCCAGTGGCGCCGAGGCTGACAGCCGCCGCAAACCCCGCAGCCCCATGGGCTGTGGGCCCACGCGAGCGGCTGCCAAAGAGCTTTCCAACGAGGCACGGCTTTCCCTCCTGGCTCTTCGGGCGTGGGAGCTGTGGCCAAAGCTGCGGCCCTACCGGAAAATGCTTTGGGGGATGGCGCGGCGGAGCCACGTGGGCGCCCGTGGCGCCGAGTCTGATGGCCGCCGCAAAGCCCGCAGCCCCACGGGCTGTGGGGCCACGCGAGCGGCTGCCAAAGAGCTTTCCAACGAGGCACGGCTTTCCCTCCTGGCTCTTCGGGCGTGGGAGCTGTGGCCAGAGCCGCGGCCCTACCGGAAAATGCTTCGCAGGCTGGCGCGGCGGCGCCAGGTGGGGCTGGGGGCTTTCCTGCTGCCTTTAGAATCTCACAACCACCCTTTCCCACTTGGCGCTACACCAGCCTCTAGAATTTCTATTTTAAAGTCAAGACAGTGCACAACTTGACATTATGCAGAGCGCTACCCATCAATACATGCTCAAATAAAGAATAGCCAATGGACAGTGCCATCGTATGTTACCAAGTGTCACATCTCATTGAAGACAATGACAGAGCGATACAACGTAAAGCGTAACACAGTACGGGGCAGTGCCAGGCAATACGCCGTCACAGAATCACCAATAGAGAAATTCACAACGGAGTGCAGTCTTACAACAGAACCTCTAAAGCCGCCGTTAAGCCAGTCACAGGCGGTACAATGCCACACGTTACAGTATACAGGGCAGTACAACCCAATTCGCAAACAAATAAATTAGAGGAAATTACAAGACTCCCAATACAGTACAGTACAATGCCAGACAGTCTTAGATGTCGGTCAAGACAATGCCAGGGCAACGCAGTGCAAGACATAACGTTATACAGGTCAGTACAAGGCAATACGCAGTCAAATGAATAACAGTAAACTACAATACCCAAAACACACTGGCAAACAATGGCAAACAATCCCACATGTCAGTCGAGACAATGACAACGCGAGACAGAACACCGTGCAGGGCAGCGCAAGGCAGTACGCAGTCAAATAAAGAACAGCTGACCAGAAAACCCGCACTACGCTGCCGTACGATCTCAAAACGTCTCGGATGGCAGTCAAGGCAATTACAGGGCAATACAAAGCACTACGTCGCAGTACACAAGGCAGTACAAGGCAATACTCAGTCAAATAAATAACAGACAGCCAAAAAATTCACAGTGCAGTGAATTCACATGGGTCAGATGGCAACCAAAACAAGGACAGGGCAATACAAGGCGAGAGGTAACCCAATACGGGGCTGGACAAGGCAATGTGCAGTTGTGGCGGGTGGAGCGATTCACTTCAGTCCTGAGAGAAGTAGAGAAACATTTAGAAACATCAACACAGTGATTCGACAAAGGCAGCAGTGCACGTAACATCCCTTTACCAGGTTCCGTGGCCATGTACCCCAGATAATTTATTGCACAGGGGCCAGGGTCAGACGAGCTGTTAGGGAGACCCTCCCGTTGAGTCACGAGGCTCGGAAAGGACCCCCTTGCTTTCTAAACTCCTTCTCAGAGAGGAGTCTAGGTGCGGCTGGATCCAATTCCTAGCCCCGGACTTGGGCAACGGTTCACCTCTAAAGGATTATGTCTGTGTCGTCAACCCTTTACGTGGCTCATAAAAAACAGCTGATGAAGGAAGTGACAATATGGTGGCCTACAACGGCAGAATAGATCAGATGACAATCAAGACAACAACAGAGCAATACAATGGAAGACGTAACACCACACGGGGCCAGACAAGGCAATACACAGCCACATCAGAACCCATGAGACACATCACACTACAGTCCAGACCTAGGACAGATTCTCTAACGTGACCGTCAAGACGACAGGGCAATACAATGCAAGATGTAACACAGGCAATATGCAGTTGTGGCGGGCGCAATGATAAAATTCACTCCTAAGAGAGAGGTAGAGAAACATTTACAAACATAACAGTGATTCACCAAAGGTAGCAGCGCATGTGATGGCACTTTACCAGATTGCACGGCCACGCACCCCAGGTCATTTACTGCCTCGGGGACAGGGTCAGATGAGCTGTCAGGGAGACCCTCCTGTTGAGTCACGAGGCTTGGAAAGGACCCCCTTGCTTTCTAAACTCCTTCTCCGAGAGGAGTCTAGGTGCGGCTGGATCCCATCCTCGCCCCGGACTTGGGCAACGGTTTACCTCTAAAGGATCATGTCTGCGTGATCAAACCCTTTGTATCGCTCAGCTAAGATGGCACAGTCTGGCATGCTGTTAGTCACTGACCCAGAATCTGTTGCGGCAAGGCTTCTCTCAACCTAGAGGAGCAGAACCTTAAGTGAGTGTCCCCGGGAAATGCTGGCAAACAGGCCGCTGCCTTGCAAGAAAGCTCCAAGGGCTCTTGGTCTGTCCGCTAGGTCTATAGCAAGCTAACTGACTCACAGTGTCTTGACTCTGGTGCCAGCCATCCCACAAAGTTCAAGTGCCACTCGTAGCGACTCCTGCTGGTCGTTATAGCTCGAGCAGCAGCCTGGAGGAAAAAGGGGGGTGACATCGCAACAGCGGTCAAATACAGAACAACCGGTTAAAAATTGCACAATACAGTGCCAGAGACTCTAAAATAACTGGCAAGACAACGACAGGGCAACACCATGCAAGATCTAACCTTACACAGGGCAGTACAAGGCAACATACAATCAAATGCAGAACAGACAATGAAAGAATGGACGGTACAGTGCCATACAACGGTAGAATATATCAGATGTCGGTCACCACAATGACAGAGCAATACAAGGCAAGACGTAACGCGATACGGGGCCCTACCAGGCGACACAGTCAAGGAAACAACAACCCATGAAAGAATTCACAATACAGCGCGGTCCTAGGACGGAACGTGTAAAATGACCGTCGAGACAGTGACAGGGCAATACAATGCAAGACACAACACCATACCAGATGGTAACAAGGCAACATGCAGCCAAACGAAGAACAACCGATTAAGAAACCCAGCATACGTTCAACTGTAATACCAGAAAAGATCAGAAGGCAGTCAAGACAACGACAGCACACTATAACATGAGAAGTAACACAATACACGGCAGTACAAGGCATTACACAGTCAAATAAAGAAGAACCGATTAAAAACCACACAATACAGTGCGGTGCGATGCCAAAGTAGATCAGAAGGCAGTCGAGACTATGACGGGGCAATATAATGCGAGATGTTACACAATACAGCGCGGTACAAGGCATTAGAAAGCCAGATGAAGAACAACCGATTAAAAAACCCGCAATACAGCGTGGTATGAGGCCCAAACAGATCAGAAGGCAGTCAAGGCTACGACAGGGCAATATAACACGAGACATAACGCAACAGAGGGCGGTACAAGGCATTACACAGTCAAAGAACAACCGATTAAAAAAAAAAAAAACACGCAACACGGTGTGGTACGATGCCAGAATAGATCACAGAGCAATCAAGAGCGTGACGGGGCAACATGATGCGAAACCGATACTGAGTGAGGCGGAGCAATACTATTTCAAATATACAAGAACATAGTACGGAACCAAATTCTTAAGCGTACGACACAAGACCATCTCAAATGGCAGTCAAGGAAGTTACTGAGCAACGTAATCCCGATTTGCACAAAATGGTGCCATCAGGCACCATCGCGTCCGTCAACACTAAGTTGTACTGCAATATCCCCCGCATCACACGCGCCATACCCTTCTGCTCACCTGCTCCGCATGGATTCCGGATTCGGACTTTGTGGCACTCTCTGGTTCTGGCACCTAAAACACCTAAGAGACACAATTTTACTGTTGAGCTTACGGGAAACCACCACCCCCATGCGCTACCTCTCTGCTACCCAGCTCACCTCCAACGCTCGTCCGGCTCCGGATGCCTGCGGCGCCTGCAAAACCAAAGACAAACACTCCCCTGAGCTGCAATGTAGCACTGGGCTATTAGACACCAACGTGTCCACAACCGCCTCACTTGCTGGGACTACTCAGTGGGCGTGCAGCATCACCCCTCTGACCCTGCGTGTCACACCAACCGAAGAAACACACGCCGAGATACTGCCCAAAACCCTATCAGATTCCCCATCTCCCACTCCCTCACCTTGCCCGCCCATCCTCCCCCGAGGCGTGCAACCTGAAGGCTCGCAAACCACCCATAAAACCCAACAGACACGGGTTGCTTTAAAACTTGAAAGTTGCTCCCTCTGAGGCAGATGTGATAAGGTCAGCAGTGGCGGGTGGGCTGAAGTGACTGACTCATCCCCATCCCCACATCCCATGTCATTCATTGCTTCAAAACTTCAAATTGGAAAGAACCAATACATACAGTACTCAGAGCCACATCTTCTCTCTAATACCACGTGCTGACTCACCTTCTTACATTGCTCTCCTCTCCTACGCTGCCCCGCCAAGCTTGTCCTGTTGCATCTGCAAGAACGACATCAGAGAAATCACCCTGAGGCAGAGCAATAGAGTCACAACAACAAAAAGTCTTGCACCTTTTTACAAATACCATCTAAGGTCCAAATACAACCGTACACAAAGAAAATTACAAAAAAAAATCCGCACCAAAACCAGCCATACCCTCTTGGGCATGAACTCTTCTTCACTGCTGCTGTATTGCCTTTCCAACATGCCTCTGCTCTTCCCAAACAAAACAGAAGAGGTGTCTACACAGCCTCCCGATGGCTACCCTGAGATAACTCTAACACCTTTGCCCCGATCTACAGGGATTCATGTACTACATATAGACTCTCCACAGGATTCCGCCCACCCTGGACACTACGTGCCCAGGCAGGGCAGCCCCGAGCCAAACACTCATGGTTACAGACAGACACTACACGGAACGCTACGAACAACACGCCTCAAAGATGAGAGAAAACTCTCAGCAAGAAAGATGACACGGGGACCAAAGTCACCGTCGTGCAAGAAAATCTGTGGGATCGTGATGATGTCAACGTGAAGACGCTCTACGGAACCCCCTGAAGCAAACTGTAGAACGTGATGGTACGGAATAAGAATGGACTGTTGAGCCCGCCAAGATGGACATGCAGGAAGCCTGGCTTCAAGACCTAAGAACGTAACGACGCAGGGAAGAACTCCCAGACGTGGAAGTCCAGAAACTTCCGAGAGGCAAGATTGATGCACGCTTTAAGATGCTAACGCAAGAAGAGCATCAGATGAATGGTGCTACGCCCACAGGCCCAAGCATTCGAGACCCTAAGGATGACGCCCAGGGCCCCACGTCGTGCTCCTGGAGCTCAAAGATGACCTCGAGAACCAAGAAGGGGCGAAGATACACAACACAGACCACACGAACGACATGACAACACGCACAGGCTGGAACTGCCCTGCCCAGGACACGCTAGCGTCACACTGAACAGTAAGCAACATCCTTTACCTTCCTAAATATGACTGTGCCCCGGGACAGCCCTCGCCACTACGCTAACGTCAAAGACCCCATTTTGCAATTGTCTACCTCGGCCCCTCTCCGGCGCCTGACTGTCAACTTAGCTTTTGGAGGGCCAGGCGCCTGAATCCTTCTTCGATGCGGTCCGCAAAAACCAGCCATCCGATACATTTCCGCAGTCACCAGGTTCCTCCTCTTCCTCTGCAAAAGGAAAATAAAACATAATCCCAGAGGCCGCCACAGCGCCAGCAATAAGCATCTTGAGAGGAGATGCCAACCTCTTCGACAACACCCTCAGCCTCCCGAACGCCGTGGCGTTCTGCTCGCCCGCTCCGCGCCGATTCCGGAGTCCGAGGCTGCAATGATAGTTATTCACAGCACCTAAGAGACCAAGAAACACAACATTACCACTGCGCTTCTGCCAAACCGCCACACCATCAACTCCTATCTTCTGTCTTCATTCACATGAAAAAAAGAGTACCCAATTGTACTCATAGAGGCGCCAGTCACATCTTCCCTCTAATACCACATGCCGAGCCACCTCCGTACAGCGCTCCTCTCGGCTCCCCTACGTCACCCTGCACATCTCATCTCTCGGCATCTAAAAAGAGAAAAAAAAAAAATCCAACATTACCCTGATGCAGAGCAATAGCTTAATTCCAAAGGTCTTGTTTCTACTTCAGAACACTGTTCAATTAGATCCAACTACAGCCTGCCATCAAAAAAAAAAACCACAGAAAAAGCCCACAAACATTACACCCCACACAAAGCAGCCTGAACATCTTTGAGATACTGCGTCCTTCACTGACTGTGAACAGCCTCTCCGACTTGGCTCTGCTTATGCCAACACCCCCTAATAAAACACCCACGCACCCAACCTACTGAGAGCAAATTAATTCCAGATGACTACCCAACCTTTGCCTCGGTCTCCACGGATCCACATATTAACTGTAGACTCTCGTCACTATTCTGCCTGCCCTGGACTCTACACACCCGGGCAGGGGGGCTCCGAGCCAGACACACACACAAGCACAGACCAACACTACACAAAACGCTAAAAACAACGCGCCTCAAGGATGAGAGAAAACTCTCAGCAAGAAGGATGACACCCAGACGGAAGTCACCGTCGGGCAAGACGACCTGGAGACCGTGGTGGTGATGTGAAGAGGCTCTATGGAAGCCCCTGAAACAGAGTGTAGGACATCATCATCTGTGATAAGAAGGGACTGTCAAGACTGGTAAGATGTATGCGGGGGAAGCCTGGCTTCAAGACCTAAGAACGTAATGACATAGGGAAGAAGTCCCAGTTGTAGACGCGGGCCATCCGGAAACTTCTAAGACACAAGACCGATGCAAGCTTTAAGCTTCTAACGCAAGAAGACCAGCAGCCGAATGGTGCTATGCCCATGGGTGCAGGTGTTCGAGACCCTAGGGATGGCGCCTGAGGCGCCATGCCGTGCTCCTGGAGCTTAAAGACGACCTCGAGACCCGAGAAAGGTCTAAGACACAGAACACGGACCACACGAAAGACAACAACACACACAGGCTGGAACCACCCTGCCCGGGAATGCCGAACAGTAAGCCGCATCCCTTACGTGCCTAAAGGAGACTGCCCTCCAGGACAAACCTCTCCCCTACGCCAACTTCAAAGACACCTTTTTGCAATTCTCAACCTCGTCCCCTCTCGAGCGCCAGTCTCTCAACTTAGCTTTTGGAGGGCCAGGGGTCCGAATCCATCCTTGAGGCAGTCCACAGAAAACAGCCATCCAGTACGTTCCTGTGGTCACCAGCTTCCTCCTCTTCCTCTGCAAAAGGAAAAGAAAAAAAAAAAGTTATCCCAAAAGCAGCCACAGCACCAGCAATAAGCATCCTGAGAGGAGATGCCAACCTCTTCCACAACACCCTCAGCCTCATGAACGCCGAGGCATTCTGCTCGCCCGCTCAGCGCCAATTCCAGAGTCTGACGCTGCGGCAACAGTTATTCACGGCACCTAAGATACCAAGAAACACAGCATTACCACTGCGCTACTGCCAAACCACCAGTCCCATGCTCCTCCTCGATACTATCTCGCTCGCCTCAAATGCGAGAGCCTAGAGCACACCAGGCTCCGACGACACCCGAACCCATCTGCAAAACCTGTCCAAGAAGGACTCATGAACCCGCCTCCCTTTTCCAGCCCTCCCCCAGTGCCAAAACTTTAGAAACCCCTTCTCTTCTCCCTGAGCTGCCAGGGAAGGAGCCCCACTTCTTCCCCATAGATCCCACCCTTTATTTGCCAGCCCGAACACCCGGCGTTGGACGCTTCTCAAGAGCCACTCTTCCCAGCCTCTCCCTGCGTCCCACCACCACCTCCTATCTTCTGTCTTCCCACGGACTCTGGGCTCTGCTGCAGACCCACAGAGTCAGTGAAGCCCTGATCTGACCTATACCAGGGGCCTGCCACAAGCCGCAAAGGCTCCAGGGACACGGCAAAACCCTGAGCACAGTGGGGGAAGGTGACAAGGTACCCCACATCCTGAAATACGTTATGCTTTATGGCCCTGCTGCTTTCCTGAGAAATGTGGAAACTCCATCTACAGCCGCAGACAAGGTGCTCACCCAGTCCCTGCAAAGTAATCTCATCATCTGCCCGATTGAGACAAATTCTATTGGCATCTTATCTGGGATACAGCAAAGCTAGTGGGAAAAAAAAAAAACCACAAACAAGAAAGTTCCGTCTTCAATACAGTCAGGGATTCCAGGAAAATGCACCATGCCTGGAAGAGAGAAAGCCATACCCTTAAACTATCTCACCGCCCCCTAAGACTCATTACCACGCGACTCACCTGAAAAACCACAAGGAAGAGAACCGGCGCATGAGGCCGCTCTCTACTGTACGTGCTGCCAAACCTCACCTGGTCCCCAAGGTCTTGCCACCTCCAGCTTCTTACCTGCTATTCTCTAAATGGGATAACATCTCCACCCAAGGAGCTGAGCCGCCTCCAAAGCTGCAATCGACTGAAGGACAGGCAGAGCTCTGACCCTGGAGACACCTGGTAGCAGAATGATCTGCCCCAGCAGAGGCAAAATTGTAAATTGGCAATACAGTGCCATCGTATGTTACCAAGTGTCACATCTCATTGAAGACAATGACAGAGCGATACAACGTAAAGCGTAACACAGTACTGGGCCGTGCCAGGCAATACGCCGTCACAGAATCACCAATAGAGAAATTCACAACGGAGTGCAGTCTTACAACAGAACCTCTAAAGCCGCCGTTAAGCCAGTCACAGGAGGTACAATGCCACACGTTACAGTATACAGGGCAGTACAACCTAATTCGCAAACAAATAAATTAGAGCAAATTACAAGACTCCCAATACAGTACAGTACAATGCCAGACAGTCTCAGATGTCGGTCAAGACAATGCCAGGGCAACGCAGTGCAAGACATAACGTTATACAGGTCAGTACAAGGCAATACGCAGTCAAATGAATAACAGTAAACTACAATACCCAAAACACACTGGCAAACAATCCCACATGTCGGTCGAGACAATGACAACGCGAGACAGAACACTGTGCAGGGCAGCGCAAGGCAGTACACAGTCAAATAAAGAACAGCTGACCAGAAAACCCGCACTACGCTGCCGTACGATCTCAAAACGTCTCGGATGGCAGTCAAGGCAATTACAGGGCAATACAAAGCACTACGTCGCAGTACACAAGGCAGTACAAGGCAACACTCAGTCAAATAAATAACAGACAGTCAAAAATTTCACAGTGCAGTGAATTCACATGGGTCAGATGGCAACCAAAAGAAGGACAGGACAATACAAGGCGAGAGGTAACCCAATACGGGGCTGGACAAGGCAATGTGCAGTTGTGGCGGGTGGAGCGATTCACTTCAGTCCTGAGAGAAGTAGAGAAACATTTAGAAACATCAACACAGTGATTCGACAAAGGCAGCAGTGCACGTAACATCCCTTTACCAGGTTCCGTGGCCACGTACCCCAGATAATTTATTGCACAGGGGCCAGGGTCAGACGAGCTGTTAGGGAGACCCTCCCGTTGAGCCGCAACCCCCTTGCTTTCTAAACTCCTTCTTGAAGAGCAGTCTGAGTGCGGCTGGATCCAATTCCTAGCCCTGGACTTGCGCAACGGTTCACCTCTAAAGGATTGTATCCGCGCCATCAACCCTTTATATCACTGAGCTAAGGCTACGAGGTTTAGCGTGGTATCAGTCACTTACCGAGACTCTGTTGCGGCAAGGGATCTCTCAGCCTTGAGGAGCAGAACCTGAAGCAAGCGTCCCCGCTCAAGGGCACATCCTGGTGCTATGACAGACTATGACAGGCAATACTATGACAGGGCAATACAATGCAAGACGTAACTTTACACAGGGCAGTACAGGGCCAATATACAGTCAAATAGGGAATGACCGATCACAAAATTGATGCACGGTCAAATAGAGTACAACAGCCTAAGAAGCTCTCAATACAGCGCCTGTCAACACCAGAATACATCAGATGGCTCGCGGCACGATGAGAGGGCAATACGACACAAGACTTGGGAAAATACAGGGCAGTACAAAGCAATACGTAGTCAAATATAGAACAGCCGATCAAAAACACCCTCAGTTCGGTGCGGTACAACCCCAGAGAGTGTAAAAGGACAGTTAAGACTATTTCATGGCAACACAACGCACAATGTAACACAATACAGGTTGCTACAACACAATACAGAATAATATAGGAAACAACCGATCAAAACGCCACAATACGGTGCAGTACGATCCCACACGGTCTCGGGTGGCAGTCAAGACAACTATAGGGTGACACGATCCAAGATGCAACATTACACGACAGAGCAGAACGGAAGACGCAGTCAACTAAATACCAACCGATTAGGAGAACCGCAATACAGTGCGGGAGAAAACAAAAATAAGTGGAGATGCCAGTCAAGACAATGACAGAGCAATACAAGGCAAGAAATAACGCAATACAGGGCAGTACAGTGAAATACACGGTCAAATAAATAACTGATTAAGTATCCCGCAATACCGTGCGATGCAATGCCAAAACGTGTGAGACAGCAGTCGAGGCAGTGACAGAGCTATACAATGGAAGACATAACGCAGGGCTGTACAACACCGAAACGTATCAGATGGCACTCAGAACAACAACATGGCGATACAACGCAAGCCGCAACACAATACAAGGTGGTAACAAGGCAATACACGGGTCAAACACAGACTAACGAATAAAACCTGCACAATACGGATCGCTGCAATCCCAGAACATCTAAAGTGACAGTGAACGGAATGACGGGGCAGTACAATGCAAGATACAACACTAGACAGGGCAACACGCATTCAAATAATGCAAAACCGATTAAAAAACCCACAATACACACCAGTACAATGCCGGAACAGATCAGATGGCAGTCCGGGCGAATAGAGGGCAACACAATGCCAAACGTGACACCATACAGGGCTGGACAAGGCAATACGCTGTTGTGGCAGGCCGAGCGGCTAACTTCGCTTCTAAGAGAGAAGCAGTGAAACATTCAGAAACATCAACACAGTGATTCTCCAAAGGCAGCAGCGCACGTGACGGCGCTTTACCAGATTCCATATGGCCACGCACCCCGGATTATTTACTGCCTAGGGGCCAGGGTCAGACAAGCTGTCTGGGAGACCCTCCCGTTGAGTCACAAGGCTCGGAAAGGACCCCCTTGCTTTCTAAACTCCTTCTCAGAGAGGAGTCTAGGTGCGGCTGGATCCAATTCCTAGCTCGGAAAGGACCCCCTTGCTTTCTAAACTCCTTCTCGGAGAGGAGCCTAGGTGCGGCTGGATCCAATTCCTAGCCCCGGACTTAGGCAATGGTTCACCTCTAAAGGATTGCATCTGCGCCATCGACCCTTTATATCACTGAGCGAAGGCTACAAGGTTTTGTATGCTATTAGTCACTTACTGAGAATCTGTTGCGGCAAGGCATCTCTATCTCGAGGAGCAGAACCTTAATCGAGCGTCCCTGCTCAAGGGGAGATCCTGGCACGGAGGCCCCTGCCATGCAAAAGTCAAAAGGCTCTTGGGCTGTCCACTACTTATGGGGTAAGCCAATTGACTTATAGTCACATCAGCACGGGAACAAAATATCTAGGTCCCCACTGTGTTGCCAACCACCCCCCAACTTCAAGTACCACTCAGAACAACTCCATGGACGATTGGGGCGCCAAAACGAAGGGGCGCCCACACCACCCCAGCAGTCAAATAAGGAACAACCAATGGAACTTTCACAATAAATAAGTACAATCCCAGACAGTCCAAAGTAACAGCCAAGACAATGACAGACCAATACAGTGCAAGACCTAACATCATACAGAGCAGTAAAAGGCAACGCGCAGCCAAGTCAAGAACAGTTAAAATACCCATAATCCAGTGCAGCACTATGACACTGTCCCAAAACACAGTCAAAACAATGACAGAGTAATGCAACACGAGCCGTAACACAATACAGGGCAGCACAAAGCAATACACAGTCACACAAAGAACAGCCAATTAAAAAACCCACAACAGAACACCCTACAATCTCAGGAAGTCTCAGAGGGCCGTCACGGCAAATACAGGGCAATACGGTGCAAGACAACACAATACAGGCCACTGCCAGCCAATACTCAGTCAAATAAATAACAGACAGTCAAAAAATTCACAATGCAGTGCACTATGCACTACTATGACACCATGGGTCAGGCAGCAATCATGACAACGACAGGGCAATACAAGGCAAGACGTAACCCAATACGGGGCCGGACAAGGCAATATGCAGTTGTGGCGGGTGGAGCGATTCACTTCACTCCTAAGAGAAAAGTAGAGAAACATTCAGAAACATCAACACAGTGATTCTCCAAATGCAGCAGTGCACGTGACGGCGCTTTATCAGGTTCCGTGGCCATGTACCCTGGATTGTTTCCTGCCTAGGGGCCAGGGTCAGACGAGCTGTCAGGGAGACCCTCCCCTTGAGTCACGAGGCTCGGAAAGGACCCCCTTGCTTTCTAAACTCCTCCTCGGAGAGGAGTCTAGGTGCGGCTGGATCCAATTCCTAGCCCCGGACTTGGGCAACGGTTCACCTCTAAAGGATTATGTCTGTGCCGTCAACCCTTTACGTGGCTCATAAAAAACAGCTGATGAAGGAAGTGACAATATGGTGGCCTACAATGGCAGAATAGATCAGATGACAATCAAGACAACAACAGAGCAATACAATGGAAGACGTAACACCACACGGGGCCGGACAAGGCAATACACAGCCACATCAGAACCCATGAGACACATCACACTACAGTCCAGACCTAGGACAGATTCTCTAACGTGACCGTCAAGACGACAGGGCAATACAACGCAAGATGTAACACAGGCCATATGCAGTTGTGACGGGCGCAATGATAAAATTCACTCCTAAGAGAGAGGCAGAGAAACATTTCCAAACATAACAGTGATTCACCAAAGGTAGCAGCGCATGTGATGGCACTTTACCAGATTGCACGGCCACGCACCCCGGGTCATTTACTGCCTCGGGGACAGGGTCAGATGAGCTGTCAGGGAGACCCTCCTGTTGAGTCACGAGGCTTGGAAAGGACCCCCTTGCTTTCTAAACTCCTTCTCCGAGAGGAGTCTAGGTGCGGCTGGATCCCATCCTCGCCCCAGACTTGGGCAACGGTTTACCTCTAAAGGATCATATCTGCGTGATCAAACCCTTTGTATCGCTCAGCTAAGATGGCACAGTCTGGCATGCTGTTAGTCACTGACCCAGAATCTGTTGCGGCAAGGCTTCTCTCAACCTAGAGGAGCAGAGCCTTAAGTGAGTGTCCCCGGGAAATGCTGGTGAACAGGCCGCTGCCTTGCAAGAAAGCTCAAAGGGCTCTTGGTCTGTCCGCTAGGTCTATAGCAAGCTAACTGACTCACAGTGTCTTGACTCTGGTGCCAGCCATCCCACAAAGTTCAAGTGCCACTCGTAGCGACTCCTGCTGGTCGTTATAGCTCGAGCAGCAGCCTGGAGGAAAAAGGGGGGTGACATCGCAACAGCGGTCAAATACAGAACAACCGGTTAAAAATTGCACAATACAGTGCCAGAGACTCTAAAATAACTGGCAAGACAACGACAGGGCAACACCATGCAAGATCTAACCTTACACAGGGCAGTACAAGGCAACATACAATCAAATGCAGAACAGACAATGAAAGAATGGACGGTACAGTGCCATACAACGGTAGAATATATCAGATGTCGGTCACCACAATGACAGAGCAATACAAGGCAAGACGTAACGCGATACGGGGCCCTACCAGGCGACACAGTCAAGGAAACAACAACCCATGAAAGAACTCACAACACAGCGCGGTCCTAGGACGGAACGTGTAAAATGACCGTCGAGACAGTGACAGGGCAATACAATGCAAGACACAACACCATACCAGATGGTAACAAGGCAACATGCAGCCAAACGAAGAACAACCGATTAAGAAACCCAGCATACGTTCAACTGTAATACCAGAAAAGATCAGAAGGCAGTCAAGACAACGACAGCACACTATAACATGAGAAGTAACACAATACACGGCAGTACAAGGCATTACACAGTCAAATAAAGAAGAACCGATTAAAAACCACACAATACAGTGCGGTGCGATGCCAGAGTAGATCAGAAGGCAGTCGAGACTATGACGGGGCAATATAATGCGAGATGTTACACAATACAGCGCGGTACAAGGCATTAGAAAGCCAGATGAAGAACAACCGATTAAAAAACCCGCAATACAGCGTGGTATGAGGCCCAAACAGATCAGAAGGCAGTCAAGGCTACGACAGGGCAATATAACACGAGACATAACGCAACAGAGGGCGGTACAAGGCATTACACAGTCAAAGAACAACCGATTAAAAAAAAAAAACACGCAACACGGTGTGGTACGATGCCAGAATAGATCACAGAGCAATCAAGAGCGTGACGGGGCAACATGATGCGAAACCGATACTGAGTGAGGCGGAGCAATACTATTTCAAATATACAAGAACATAGTACGGAACCAAATTCTTAAGCGTACAACGCAAGACCATCTCAAATGGCAGTCAAGGAAGTTACTGAGCAACGTAATCCCGATTTGCACAAAATGGTGCCATCAGGCACCATCGCGTCCGTCAACACTAAGTTGTACTGCAATATCCCCCGCACCACACGCGCCATACCCTTCTGCTCACCTGCTCCGCATGGATTCCGGATTTGGACTTTGTGGCACTCTCTGGTTCTGGCACCTAAAACACCTAAGAGACACAATATTACTGTTGAGCTTACGGGAAACCACCACCCCCATGTGCTACCTCTCTGCTACCCAGCTCACCTCCAACGCTCGTCCGGCTCCGGATGCCTGCGGCGCCTGCAAAACCAAAGACAAACACTCCCCTGAGCTGCAATGTAGCACTGGGCTATTAGACACCAACGTGTCCACAACCGCCTCACTTGCTGGGACTACTCAGTGGGCGTGCAGCATCGCCCCTCTGACCCTGCGTGTCACACCAACCGAAGAAACACACGCCGAGATACTGCCCAAAACCCTATCAGATTCCCCATCTCCCACTCCCTCACCTTGCCCGCCCATCCTCCCCCGAGGCGTGCAACCTGAAGGCTCGCAAACCACCCATAAAACCCAACAGACACGGGTTGCTTTAAAACTTGAAAGTTGCTCCCTCTGAGGCAGATGTGATAAGGTCAGCAGTGGCGGGTGGGCTGAAGTGACTGACTCATCCCCATCCCCACATCCCATGTCATTCATTGCTTCAAAACTTCAAATTGGAAAGAACCGATACATACAGTACTCAGAGCCACACCTTCTCTCTAACACCACGTGCTGACCCACCTTCTTACATTGCTCTCCTCTCCTACGCTGCCCCGCCAAGCTTGTCCTGTTGCATCTGCAAGAACGACATCAGAGAAATCACCCTGAGGCAGAGCAATAGAGTCATAACAACAAAAAGTCTTGCACCTTTTCACAAATACCATCTAAGGTCCAAATACAACCGTACACAAAGAAAATTACAAAAAAAAATCCGCACCAAAACCAGCCGTACCCTCTTCCACATGAACTCTTCTTCACTGCTGCTGTGTTGCCTTCCCAACATGCCTCTGCTCTTCCCAAACAAAACAGAAGAGGTGTCTACACAGCCTCCCGATGGCTACCCTGAGATGACTCTAACACCTTTGCCCCGATCTACAGGGATTCATGTACTACATACAGACTCTCCACACGACTCCGCCCACCCTGGACACTACGCGCCCGGGCAGGGCAGCCCCGAGCCAAACACTCACGGTTACAGACAGACACTACACGGAACGCTACGAACAACACGCCTCAAAGATGAGAGAAAACTCTCAGCAAGAAAGATGACACGGGGAGCAAAGTCACCGTCGTGCAAGAAAATCTGTGGGATCGTGATGATGTCAACGTGAAGACGCTCTACGGAACCCCCTGAAGCAAACTGTAGAACGTGATGGTACGTAATAAGAATGGACTGTTAAGCCCGCTAAGATGGACGTGCAGGAAGTCTGGCTTCAAGACCTAAGAACGTAACGATGCAGGGAAGAACTCCCAGATGTGGAAGTGGGCCGTCCAGAAACTTCCGAGAGGCAAGATTGATGCACGCTTTAAGATGCTAACGCAAGAAGAGCATCAGATGAATGGTGCTACGCCCACAGGCCCAAGCATTCGAGACCCTAAGGATGACGCCCAGGGCCCCACGTCGTGCTCCTGGAGCTCAAAGATGACCTCGAGAACCAAGAAGGGGCGAAGATACACAACACAGACCACATGAACGACATGACAACACGCACAGGCTGGAACTGCCCTGCCCGGGACACGCTAGCGTCACACTGAACAGTAAGCAACATCCTTTACCTTCCTAAATATGACTGTGCCCCGGGACAGCCCTCGCCACTACGCTAACGTCAAAGACCCCATTTTGCAATTGTCCACCTCGGCCCCTCTCCGGCGCCTGACTGTCAACTTAGCTTTTGGAGGGCCAGGCATCTGAATCCTTCTTCGATGCGGTCCGCAAAAACCAGCCATCCGATACATTTCCGCAGTCACCAGGTTCCTCCTCTTCCTCTGCAAAAAGAAAATAAAACATAATCCCAGAGGCCGCCACAGCGCCAGCAATAAGCATCCTGAGAGGAGATGCCAACCTCTTCGACAACACCCTCAGCCTCCCGAAAGCTGTGGCGCTCTGCTCGCCCGCTCTGCGCCGATTCCGGAGTCCGAGGCTGCAATGATAGTTATTCACAGCACCTAAGAGACCAAGAAACACAACATTACCACTGCGATTCTGCCAAACCGCCACACCATCAACTCCTATCTTCTGTCTTCATTCACATGAAAAAAAGAGTGCCCAATTGTACTCATAGAGGCGCCAGTCACATCTTCCCTCTAATACCACATGCCGAGCCACCTCCGTACAGTGCTCCTCTCGGCTCCCCTACGTCACCCTGCACATCTCGTCTCTCGGCATCTAAAAAGAGAAAAAAAAAAAATCCAACATTACCCTGATGCAGAGCAATAGCTTAATTCCAAAGGTCTTGTTTCTACTTCGGAACACTGTTCAATTAGATCCAACTACAGCCTGCCATCAAAAAAAAAACAAAACACAGAGAAAGCCCACAAACATTACACCCCACACAAAGCAGCCTGAACATCTTTGAGATACTGCATCCTTCACTGACTGTGAACAGCCTCTCCGACTTGGCTCTGCTTATGCCAACACCCACTAATAAAACACCCACGCACCCAACCTACTGAGAGCAAATTAATTCCAGATGACTACCCAACCTTTGCCTCGGTCTCCACGGATCCACATATTAACTGTAGACTCTCGTCACTATTCTGCCTGCCCTGGACTCTACACACCCGGGCAGGGGGGCTCCGAGCCAGACACACACACAAGCACAGACCAACACTACACAAAACGCTAAAAACAACGCACCTCAAGGATGAGAGAAAACTCTCAGCAAGAAGGATGACACCCAGACGGAAGTCACCGTCGGGCAAGACGACCTGGAGACCGTGGTGGTGATGTGAAGAGGCTCTATGGAAGCCCCTGAAACAGAGTGTAGGACATCATCATCTGTGATGAGAAGGGACTGTCAAGACTGATAAGATGTATGCGGGGGAAGCCTGGCTTCAAGACCTAAGAACGTAATGACATAGGGAAGAAGTCCCAGTTGTAGACGCGGGCCATCCGGAAACTTCCAAGACGCAAGACCGATGCAAGCTTTAAGCTTCTAACGCAAGAAGACCAGCAGCCGAACGGTGCTATGCCCACGGGTGCAGGTGTTTGAGACCCTAGGGATGGCGCCTGAGGCGCCATGCCGTGCTCCTGGAGCTTAAAGACGACCTCGAGACCCGAGAAAGGTCTAAGACACAGAACACGGACCACACGAAAGACAACAACACACACAGGCTGGAACCACCCTGCCCGGGAATGCCGAACAGTAAGCCGCATCCCTTACGTGCCTAAAGGAGACTGCCCTCCAGGACAAACCTCTCCCCTACGCCAACTTCAAAGACACCTTTTTGCAATTCTCAACCTCGTCCCCTCTCGAGCGCCAGTCTCTCAACTTAGCTTTTGGAGGGCCAGGGGTCCGAATCCATCCTTGAGGCAGTCCACAGAAAACAGCCATCCAGTACGTTCCTGTGGTCACCAGCTTCCTCCTCTTCCTCTGCAAAAGGAAAAGAAAAAAAAAAGTTATCCCAAAAGCAGCCACAGCACCAGCAATAAGCATCCTGAGAGGAGATGCCAACCTCTTCCACAACACCCTCAGCCTCATGAACGCCGAGGCATTCTGCTCGCCCGCTCAGCGCCAATTCCAGAGTCTGACGCTGCGGCAACAGTTATTCACGGCACCTAAGATACCAAGAAACACAGCATTACCACTGCGCTACTGCCAAACCACCAGTCCCGTGCTCCTCCTCGATACTATCTCGCTCGCCTCAAATGCGAGAGCCTAGAGCACACCAGGCTCCGACGACACCCGAACCCATCTGCAAAACCTGTCCAAGAAGGACTCATGAACCCGCCTCCCTTTTCCAGCCCTCCCCCAGTGCCAAAACTTTAGAAACCCCTTCTCTTCTCCCTGAGCTGCCAGGGAAGGAGCCCCACTTCTTCCCCACAGCTCCCACCCTTTATTTGCCAGCCCGAACACCCGGCGTTGGACGCTTCTCAAGAGCCACTCTTCCCAGCCTCTCCCTGCGTCCCACCACCACCTCCTATCTTCTGTCTTCCCACGGACTCTGGGCTCTGCTGCAGACCCACAGAGTCAGTGAAGCCCTGATCTGACCTATACCAGGGGCCTGCCACAAGCCGCAAAGGCTCCAGGGACACGGCAAAACCCTGAGCACGGTGGGGGAAGGTGACAAGGTACCCCACATCCTGAAATACGTTATGCTTTATGGCCCTGCTGCTTTCCTGAGAAATGTGGAAACTCCATCTACAGCCGCAGACAAGGTGCTCACCCAGTCCCTGCAAAGTAATCTCATCATCTGCCCGATTGAGACAAATTCTATTGGCATCTTATCTGGGATACAGCAAAGCTAGTGGGAAAAAAAAAAAACCACAAACAAGAAAGTTCCGTCTTCAATACAGTCAGGGATTCCAGGAAAATGCACCATGCCTGGAAGAGAGAAAACCATACCCTTAAACCATCTCACCGCCCCCTAAGACTCATTACCACGCGACTCACCTGAAAAACCACAAGGAAGAGCACCGGCACATGAGGCCGCTCTCTACTATACACGCTGCCAAACCTCACCTGGTCCTGAAGGTCTTGCCACCTCCAGCTTCTTACCTGCTATTCTCTAAATGGGATAACATCTCCACCCAAGGAGCTGAGCCGCCTCCAAAGCTGCAATCGACTGAAGGACAGGCAGAGCTCTGACCCTGGAGACACCTGGTAGCAGAATGAGCTGCCCCAGCAGAGGCAAAATTGTAAATTGGCAATACAGTGCCATCGTATGTTACCAAGTGTCAGATGTCATTGAAGACAATGACAGAGCGATACAACGTAAAGCGTAACACAGTACTGGGCCGTGCCAGGCAATACGCCGTCACAGAATCACCAATAGAGAAATTCACAACGGAGTGCAGTCTTACAACAGAACCTCTAAAGCCGCCGTTAAGCCAGTCACAGGCGGTATAATGCCACACGTTACAGTATACAGGGCAGTACAACCCAATTCGCAAACAAATAAATTAGAGCAAATTACAAGACTCCCAATACAGTACAGTACAATGCCAGACAGTCTCAGATGTCGGTCAAGACAATGCCAGGGCAACGCAGTGCAAGACATAACGTTATACAGGTCAGTACAAGGCAATACGCAGTCAAATGAATAACAGTAAACTACAATACCCAAAACACACTGGCAAACAATGGCAAACAATCCCACATGTCGGTCGAGACAATGACAATGCGAGATGGAACACGGCGCAGGGCAGCGCAAGGCAGTACACAGTCAAATAAAGAACAGCTGACCAGAAAACCCGCACTACGCTGCCGTACGATCTCAAAACGTCTCGGATGGCAGTCAAGGCAATTACAGGGCAATACAAAGCACTACGTCGCAGTACACAAGGCAGTACAAGGCAACACTCAGTCAAATAAATGACAGTCAAAAAATTCACAGTGCAGTGAATTCACATGGGTCAGATGGCAACCAAAAGAAGGACAGGACAATACAAGGCGAGAGGTAACCCAATACGGGGCTGGACAAGGCAAGATGCAGTTGTGGCAGGTGGAGCGATTCACTTCAGTCCTGAGAGAAGTAGAGAAACATTTAGAAACATCAACACAGTGATTCGACAAAGGCAGCAGTGCACGTAACATCCCTTTACCAGGTTCCGTGGCCACGTCCCCCGGATAATTTATTGCACAGGGGCCAGGGTCAGACGAGCTGTTAGGGAGACCCTCCCGTTGAGCCGCAACCCCCTTGCTTTCTAAACTCCTTCTTGAAGAGCAGTCTGAGTGCGGCTGGATCCAATTCCTAGCCCTGGACTTGGGCAACGGTTCACCTCTAAAGGATTGTATCCGCGCCATCAACCCTTTATATCACTGAGCTAAGGCTACGAGGTTTAGCGTGGTATCAGTCACTTACCGAGACTCTGTTGTGGCAAGGGATCTCTCAGCCTTGAGGAGCAGAACCTGAAGCAAGCGTCCCCGCTCAAGGGCACATCCTGGTGCTATGACAGACTATGACAGGCAATACTATGACAGGGCAATACAACGCAAGACGTAACTTTACACAGGGCAGTACAAGGCCAATACACAGTCAAATAGGGAACGACCGATCACAAAATTGATGCACGGTCAAATAGAGTACAACAGCCTAAGAAGCTCTCAATACAGCGCCTGTCAACGCCAGAATACATCAGATGGCTCGCGGCACGGTGAGAGGGCAATACGACACAAGACTTGGGAAAATACAGGGCAGTACAAAGCAATACGTAGTCAAATATAGAACAGCCGATCAAAAACACCCTCAGTTCGGTGCGGTACAACCCCAGAGAGTGTAAAAGGACAGTTAAGACTATTTCATGGCAACACAACGCACAATGTAACACAATACAGGTTGCTACAATGCAATACAGAATAATAAACAACCGATCAAAACGCCACAATACGGTGCAGTACGATCCCACACGGTCTCGGGTGGCAGTCAAGACAACTATAGGGCGACACGATCCAAGATGCAACATTACACGACAGAGCAGAACGGAAGACGCAGTCAACTAAATACCAACCGATTAGGAGAACCGCAATACAGTGCGGGAGAAAACAAAAATAAATGGAGATGCCAGTCAAGACAATGACAGAGCAATACGAGGCAAGAAATAACGCAATACAGGGCAGTACAGTGAAATACACGGTCAAATAAATAACCGATTAAGTATCCCGCAATACCGTGCGATGCAATGCCAAAACGTGAGAGACAGCAGTCGAGGCAGTGACAGAGCTATACAATGGAAGACATAACGCAGGGCTGTACAACACCGAAACGTATCAGATGGCACTCAGAACAACAACATGGCGATACAACGCAAGCCGCAACACAATACAAGGTGGTAACAAGGCAATACACGGTCAAACACAGAACAACGAATAAAACCTGCACAATACGGATCGCTGCAATCCCAGAACATCTAAAGTGACAGTGAACGGAATGACGGGGCAGTACAATGCAAGATACAACACTAGACAGGGCAACACGCATTCAAATAACGCAAAACCAATTAAAAAACCCACAATACACACCAGTACAATGCCGGAACAGATCAGATGGCAGTCCGGGCAAATAGAGGGCAACACAATGCCAAACGTGACGCCATACGGGGCTGGACAAGGCAATACGCAGTTGTGGCAGGCCGAGCGGCTAACTTCGCTTCTAAGAGAGAAGCAGTGAAACATTCAGAAACATCAACACAGTGATTCTCCAAAGGCAGCAGCGCACGTGACGGCGCTTTACCAGATTCCATATGGCCACGCACCCCGGATTATTTCCTGCCTAGGGGCCAGGGTCAGACAAGCTGTCTGGGAGACCCTCCCCTTGAGTCACAAGGCTCGGAAAGGACCCCCTTGCTTTCTAAACTCCTTCTCAGAGAGGAGTCTAGGTGCGGCTGGATCCAATTCCTAGCTCGGAAAGGACCCCCTTGCTTTCTAAACTCCTTCTCGGAGAGGAGTCTAGGTGCGGCTGGATCCAATTCCTAGCCCCGGACTTAGGCAATGGTTCACCTCTAAAGGATTGTATCTGCGCCATGGACCCTTTATATCACTGAGCTAAGGCTACAAGGTTTTGCATGCTATTAGTGACTTACTGAGAATCTGTTGCAGCAAGGCATATCTCAATCTCGAGGAGCAGAACCTTAATCGAGCGTCCCTGCTCAAGGGGAGATCCTGGCACGGAGGCCCCTGCCATGCAGAAGTCAAAAGGCTCTTGGGCTGTCCACTATTTATGGGGTAAGCCAATTGACTTATAGTCACATCAGCACGGGAACAAAATATCTAGGTCCCCACTGTGTTGCCAACCACCCCCCAACTTCAAGTACCACTCAGAACAACTCCATGGATGATTGGGGCGCCAAAACGAAGGGGCGCCCACACCACCCCAGCAGTCAAATAAGGAACAACCAATGGAACTTTCACAATAAATAAGTACAATCCCAGACAGTCCAAAGTAACAGCCAAGACAATGACAGACCAATACAGTGCAAGACCTAACATCATACAGAGCAGTAAAAGGCAACGCGCAGCCAAGTCAAGAACAGTTAAAATACCCATAATCCAGTGCAGCACTATGACACTGTCCCAAAACACAGTCAAAACAATGACAGAGTAATGCAACACGAGCCGTAACACAATACAGGGCAGCACAAAGCAATACACAGTCACACAAAGAACAGCCAATTAAAAAACCCACAACAGAACACCCTACAATCTCAGGAAGTCTCAGATGGCCGTCACAGCAAATACAGGGCAATACGGTGCAAGACAACACAATACAGGCCACTGCCAGCCAATACTCAGTCAAATAAATAACAGACAGTCAAAAAATTCACAATGCAGTGCACTATGCACTACTATGACACCATGGGTCAGGCAGCAATCATGACAACAACAGGGCAATACAAGGCAAGACGTAACCCAATACGGGGCCGGACAAGGCAATATGCAGTTGTGGCGGGTGGAGCGATTCACTTCACTCCTAAGAGAAAAGTAGAGAAACATTCAGAAACATCAACACAGTGATTCTCCAAATGCAGCAGTGCACGTGACGGCGCTTTATCAGGTTCCGTGGCCATGTACCCTGGATTGTTTCCTGCCCAGGGGCCAGGGTCAGACGAGCTGTCAGGGAGACCCTCCCCTTGAGTCACGAGGCTCGGAAAGGACCCCCTTGCTTTCTAAACTCCTTCTCCCAGAGGAGTCTAGGTGCGGCTGGATCCAATTCCTAGCTCGGAAAGGACCCCCTTGCTTTCTAAACTCCTCCTCGGAGAGGAGTCTAGGTGCAGCTGGATCCAATTCCTAGCCCCGGACTTGGGCAACGGTTCACCTCTAAAGGATTATGTCTGTGCCGTCAACCCTTTACGTGGCTCATAAAAAACAGCTGATGAAGGAAGTGACAATATGGTGGCCTACAACGGCAGAATAGATCAGATGACAATCAAGACAACAACAGAGCAATACAATGGAAGACGTAACACCACACGGGGCCGGACAAGGCAATACACAGCCACATCAGAACCCATGAGACACATCACACTACAGTCCAGACCTAGGACAGATTCTCTAACGTGACCGTCAAGACGACAGGGCAATACAACGCAAGACGTAACACAGGCAATATGCAGTTGTGGCGGGTGCAGTGATAAAATTCACTCCTAAGAGAGAGGCAGAGAAACATTTACAAACATAACAGTGATTCACCAAAGGTAGCAGCGCACGTGATGGCACTTTACCAGATTGCACGGCCACGCACCCCAAGTCATTTACTGCCTCGGGGACAGGGTCAGATGAGCTGTCAGGGAGACCCTCCTGTTGAGTCACGAGGCTTGGAAAGGACCCCCTTGCTTTCTAAACTCCTTCTCCGAGAGGAGTCTAGGTGCGGCTGGATCCCATCCTCGCCCCGGACTTGGGCAACGGTTCACCTCTAAAGGATCATATCTGCATGATCAAACCCTTGGTATCGCTCAGCGAAGATGGCAAAGTCTGGCATGCTGTTAGTCACTTACCCAGAATCTGTTGCGGCAAGGCTTCTCTCAACCTAGAGGAGCAGAACCTTAAGTGAGTGTCCCCGGGAAATGCTGGCAAACAGGCCGCTGCCTTGCAAGAAAGCTCAAAGGGCTCTTGGTCTGTCCGCTAGGTCTATAGCGAGCTAACTGACTCACAGTGTCTTGACTCTGGTGCCAGCCATCCCACAAAGTTCAAGTGCCACTCGTAGCGACTCCTGCTGGTCGTTATAGCTCGAGCAGCAGCCTGGGGGAAAAAGGGGGGTGACATCGCAACAGCGGTCAAATACAGAACAACCGGTTAAAAATTGCACAATACAGTGCCAGAGACTCTAAAATAACTGGCAAGACAACGACAGGGCAACACCATGCAAGATCTAACCTTACACAGGGCAGTACAAGGCAACATACAATCAAATGCAGAACAGACAATGAAAGAATGGACGGTACAGTGCCATACAACGGTAGAATATATCAGATGTCGGTCACCACAATGACAGAGCAATACAAGGCAAGACGTAACGCGATACGGGGCCCTACCAGGCGACACAGTCAAGGAAACAACAACCCATGAAAGAACTCACAACACAGCGCGGTCCTAGGACGGAAGGTGTAAAACGACCGTCGAGACAGTGACAGGGCAATACAATGCAAGACACAACACCATACCAGATGGTAACAAGGCAACATGCAGCCAAACGAAGAACAACCGATTAAGAAACCCAGCATACGTTCAACTGTAATACCAGAAAAGATCAGAAGGCAGTCAAGACAACGACAGCACACTATAACATGAGAAGTAACACAATACACGGCAGTACAAGGCATTACACAGTCAAATAAAGAAGAACCGATTAAAAACCACACAATACAGTGCGGTGCGATGCCAAAGTAGATCAGAAGGCAGTCGAGACTATGACGGGGCAATATAATGCGAGATGTTACACAATACAGCGCGGTACAAGGCATTAGAAAGCCAGATGAAGAACAACCGATTAAAAAACCCGCAATACAGCGTGGTATGAGGCCCAAACAGATCAGAAGGCAGTCAAGGCTACGACAGGGCAATATAACACGAGACATAACGCAACAGAGGGCGGTACAAGGCATTACACAGTCAAAGAACAACCGATTAAAAAAAAAAAAAACACGCAACACGGTGTGGTACGATGCCAGAATAGATCACAGAGCAATCAAGAGCGTGACGGGGCAACATGATGCGAAACCGATACTGAGTGAGGCGGAGCAATACTATTGCAAATATACAAGAACACAGTACGGAACCAAATTCTTAAGCGTACGACGCAAGACCATCTCAAATGGCAGTCAAGGAAGTTACTGAGCAACGTAATCCCGATTTGCACAAAATGGTGCCATCAGGCACCATCGCGTCCGTCAACACTAAGTTGTACTGCAATATCCCCCGCATCACACGCGCCATACCCTTCTGCTCACCTGCTCTGCATGGATTCCGGATTCGGACTTTGTGGCACTCTCTGGTTCTGGCACCTAAAACACCTAAGACACACAATATTACTGTTGAGCTTACGGGAAACCACCACCCCCATGTGCTACCTCTCTGCTACCCAGCTCACCTCCAACGCTCGTCCGGCTCCGGATGCCTGCGGCGCCTGCAAAACCAAAGACAAACACTCCCCTGAGCTGCAATGTAGCACTGGGCTATTAGACACCAACGTGTCCACAACCGCCTCACTTGCTGGGACTACTCAGTGGGCGTGCAGCATCGCCCCTCTGACCCTGCGTGTCACACCAACCGAAGAAACACACGCCGAGATACTGCCCAAAACCCTACCAAATTCCCATCTCCCACTCCCTCACCTTGCCTGCCCGTCCTCCCCCGAGGCGTGCAACCTGAAGGCTCGCAAACCACCCATAAAACCCAACAGACACGGGTTGCTTTAAAACTTGAAAGTTGCTCCCTCTGAGGCAGATGTGATAAGGTCAGCAGTGGCGGGTGGGCTGAAGTGACTGACTCATCCCCATCCCCACATCCCATGTCATTCATTGCTTCAAAACTTCAAATTGGAAAGAACCGATACATACAGTACTCAGAGCCACACCTTCTCTCTAACACCACGTGCTGACCCACCTTCTTACATTGCTCTCCTCTCCTACGCTGCCCCGCCAAGCTTGTCCTGTTGCATCTGCAAGAACGACATCAGAGAAATCACCCTGAGGCAGAGCAATAGAGTCATAACAACAAAAAGTCTTGCACCTTTTCACAAATACCATCTAAGGTCCAAATACAACCGTACACAAAGAAAATTACAAAAAAAAATCCGCACCAAAACCAGCCGTACCCTCTTCCACATGAACTCTTCTTCACTGCTGCTGTGTTGCCTTCCCAACATGCCTCTGCTCTTCCCAAACAAAACAGAAGAGGTGTCTACACAGCCTCCCGATGGCTACCCTGAGATGACTCTAACACCTTTGCCCCGATCTACAGGGATTCATGTACTACATACAGACTCTCCACACGACTCCGCCCACCCTGGACACTACGCGCCCGGGCAGGGCAGCCCCGAGCCAAACACTCATGGTTACAGACAGACACTACACGGAACGCTACGAACGACACGCCTCAAAGATGAGAGAAAACTCTCAGCAAGAAAGATGACACGGGGACCAAAGTCACCGTCGTGCAAGAAAATCTGTGGGATCGTGATGATGTCAACG
Source organism: Larus michahellis (assembly GCF_964199755.1). Classification (NCBI taxonomy): domain Eukaryota; kingdom Metazoa; phylum Chordata; class Aves; order Charadriiformes; family Laridae; genus Larus; species Larus michahellis. Next base: position 522,993 of record NW_027435979.1, read on the forward strand.
TGAAGACGCTCTACGGAACCCCCTGAAGCAAACTGTAGAACGTGATGGTACGTAATAAGAATGGACTGTTGAGCCCGCTAAGATGGACATGCAGGAAGTCTGGCTTCAAGACCTAAGAACGTAACGATGCAGGGAAGAACTCCCAGATGTGGAAGTGGGCCGTCCAGAAACTTCCGAGAGGCAAGACTGATGCACGCTTTAAGATGCTAACGCAAGAAGAGCATCAGATGAATGGTGCTACGCCCACAGGCCCAAGCATTCGAGACCCTAAGGATGACGCCCAGGGCCCCACGTCGTGCTCCTGGAGCTCAAAGATGACCTCGAGACCCAAGAAGGGGCGAAGATACACAACACAGACCACATGAACGACATGACAACACGCACAGGCTGGAACTGCCCTGCCCGGGACACGCTAGCGTCACACTGAACAGTAAGCAACATCCTTTACCTTCCTAAATATGACTGTGCCCCGGGACAGCCCTCGCCACTACGCTAACGTCAAAGACCCCATTTTGCAATTGTCCACCTCGGCCCCTCTCCGGCGCCTGACTGTCAACTTAGCTTTTGGAGGGCCAGGCATCTGAATCCTTCTTCGATGCGGTCCGCAAAAACCAGCCATCCGATACATTTCCGCAGTCACCAGGTTCCTCCTCTTCCTCTGCAAAAAGAAAATAAAACATAATCCCAGAGGCCGCCACAGCGCCAGCAATAAGCATCCTGAGAGGAGATGCCAACCTCTTCGACAACACCCTCAGCCTCCCGAAAGCCGTGGCGTTCTGCTCGCCCGCTCTGCGCCGATTCCGGAGTCCGAGGCTGCAATGATAGTTATTCACAGCACCTAAGAGACCAAGAAACACAACATTACCACTGCGCTTCTGCCAAACCGCCACACCATCAACTCCTATCTTCTGTCTTCATTCACATGAAAAAAAGAGTACCCAATTGTACTCATAGAGGCGCCAGTCACATCTTCCCTCTAATACCACATGCCGAGCCACCTCCGTACAGCGCTCCTCTCGGCTCCCCTACGTCACCCTGCACATCTCATCTCTCGGCATCTAAAAAGAGAAAAAAAAAATCCAACATTACCCTGATGCAGAGCAATAGCTTAATTCCAAAGGTCTTGTTTCTACTTCAGAACACTGTTCAATTAGATCCAACTACAGCCTGCCATCAAAAAAAAAAAAAACACAGAAAAAGCCCACAAACATTACACCCCACACAAAGCAGCCTGAACATCTTTGAGATACTGCGTCCTTCACTGGCTGCGAACAGCCTCTCCGACTTGGCTCTGCTTATGCCAACACCCACTAATGAAACACCCACGCACCCAACCTACTGAGAGCAAATTAATTCCAGACGACTACCCAACCTTTGCCTCGGTCTCCACGGATCCACATATTAACTGTAGACTCTCGTCACTATTCTGCCTGCCCTGGACTCTACACACCCGGGCAGGGGGGCTCCGAGCCAGACACACACACAAGCACAGACCAACACTACACAAAACGCTAAAAACAACGCACCTCAAGGATGAGAGAAAACTCTCAGCAAGAAGGATGACACCCAGACGGAAGTCACCGTCGGGCAAGACGACCTGGAGACCGTGGTGGTGATGTGAAGAGGCTCTATGGAAGCCCCTGAAACAGAGCGTAGGACATCATCATCTGTGATGAGAAGGGACTGTCAAGACTGATAAGATGTATGCGGGGGAAGCCTGGCTTCAAGACCTAAGAACGTAATGACATAGGGAAGAAGTCCCAGTTGTAGACGCGGGCCATCCGGAAACTTCCAAGACGCAAGACCGATGCAAGCTTTAAGCTTCTAACGCAAGAAGACCAGCAGCCGAATGGTGCTATGCCCATGGGTGCAGGTGTTCGAGACCCTAGGGATGGCGCCTGAGGCGCCATGCCGTGCTCCTGGAGCTTAAAGACGACCTCGAGACCCGAGAAAGGTCTAAGACACAGAACACGGACCACACGAAAGACAACAACACACACAGGCTGGAACCACCCTGCCCGGGAATGCCGAACAGTAAGCCGCGTCCCTTACGTGCCTAAAGGAGACTGCCCTCCAGGACAAACCTCTCCCCTACGCCAACTTCAAAGACACCTTTTTGCAATTCTCAACCTCGTCCCCTCTCGAGCGCCAGTCTCTCAACTTAGCTTTTGGAGGGCCAGGGGTCCGAATCCATCCTTGAGGCAGTCCACAGAAAACAGCCATCCAGTACGTTCCTGTGGTCACCAGCTTCCTCCTCTTCCTCTGCAAAAGGAAAAGAAAAAAAAAGTTATCCCAAAAGCAGCCACAGCACCAGCAATAAGCATCCTGAGAGGAGATGCCAACCTCTTCCACAACACCCTCAGCCTCATGAACGCCGAGGCATTCTGCTCGCCCGCTCAGCGCCAATTCCAGAGTCTGACGCTGCGGCAACAGTTATTCACGGCACCTAAGATACCAAGAAACACAGCATTACCACTGCGCTTCTGCCAAACCACCAGTCCCGTGCTCCTCCTCGATACTATCTCGCTTGCCTCAAATGCGAGAGCCTAGAGCATACCAGGCTCCGACGACACCCGAACCCATCTGCAAAACCTGTCCAAGAAGGACTCATGAACCCGCCTCCCTTTTCCAGCCCTCCCCCAGTGCCAAAACTTTAGAAACCCCTTCTCTTCTCCCTGAGCTGCCAGGGAAGGAGCCCCACTTCTTCCCCACAGCTCCCACCCTTTATTTGCCAGCCCGAACACCCGGCGTTGGACGCTTCTCAAGAGCCACTCTTCCCAGCCTCTCCCTGCGTCCCACCACCACCTCCTATCTTCTGTCTTCCCACGGACTCTGGGCTCTGCTGCAGACCCACAGAGTCAGTGAAGCCCTGATCTGACCTATACCAGGGGCCTGCCACAAGCCGCAAAGGCTCCAGGGACACGGCAAAACCCTGAGCACGGTGGGGGAAGGTGACAAGGTACCCCACATCCTGAAATACGTTATGCTTTATGGCCCTGCTGCTTTCCTGAGAAATGTGGAAACTCCATCTACAGCCGCAGACAAGGTGCTCACCCAGTCCCTGCAAAGTAATCTCATCATCTGCCCGATTGAGACAGATTCTATTGGCATCTTATCTGGGATACAGCAAAGCTAGTGGGAAAAAAAAAAAAACCACAAACAAGAAAGTTCCGTCTTCAATACAGTCAGGGATTCCAGGAAAATGCACCATGCCTGGAAGAGAGAAAACCATACCCTTAAACTATCTCACCGCCCCCTAAGACTCATTACCACGCGACTCACCTGAAAAACCACAAGGAAGAGCACCGGCACATGAGGCCGCTCTCTACTATACACGCTGCCAAACCTCACCTGGTCCTGAAGGTCTTGCCACCTCCAGCTTCTTACCTGCTATTCTCTAAATGGGATAACATCTCCACCCAAGGAGCTGAGCCACCTCCAAAGCTGCAATCGACTGAAGGACAGGCAGAGCTCTGACCCTGGAGACACCTGGTAGCAGAATGAGCTGCCCCAGCAGAGGCTGTGGGTTATATACCCCGGCCCCCGCCCACCGCCCTTCCCACCAGCACCTGGGAAAGGGCCTGGCTGACCTCCACAAGGCATAGAGCCTGCCAGAGGAGCAGCTGCTCCTTTCCTCACAGGCCTGAGAAGTACAGCATGCAAAACACCAAAACGGAGAAAGCGACCCTTAGAGGAACGGACAATACGTGCTCTTTTATTACAACGACATCAACTGTGTCAGCAACAGGGCCCGGTAGGTAAGTAAACTTAATTAAACTTTTGCAGGGCGAAGACATAAAGAGAAAGACATCATCCTAACCTAAATAGGCCAGAAGATCATGAAGCACAATAACAATATTTTTATCAAGACTCAATGTGCTTTAGTTTCCTTGTAAAAGAAACCCCACAATGAGTCATGCAGCATTTCTAGCAAGATGACACATATAACCCGACGTCTGCCAGAACTGTGTTCTGGATCGGACCAACAGACAGTGCGCAAGCAGAGGCTTGTACGCTGCCTGTAATGCAGTGGCTGAGAAAGAACCGAGGCTTGGGGCCGCCGCTCTCCTCGGCTGAGTCTGCTCCGGTGCCCTGTCTGTCATTGCTGTTGTGCCTTAGGCCATGCAGTAAAACGAGTGACACGTGCTCCCTTTTAACTTCTCTCCTGAGGCAGAAAATAACAAGAGAGAGAGACTTAGGGACTGAAAGATAAACTGAACTGTAATGAAATCTTAACAGCAAAATAATACCAAGAAAAGACAACAGTAACAAGAAAACAATTAAATATATACAGGACATACACAACCCGATACGGAGCTCCCAGGATGACCACTGCTTCACTGGCAGGCACGGGGAAAGTCCGGGACCAGACTCGGTGGCAGACTGGAACCAGATTCCAGACCTGGTTGCATAAATGCACAGATCAGGGTCAAAGGACAATGAACAGACAGAGGAGTCCTCAAAGGCCAGATGACAGGTACCAACCCCTTCGATCCCTCTGCTTTTATACTGAGCATGATGACAGTGGAATGCAATACCCCATCAGTCAGGTTCGGGTCACCGGTCCTGTCTTCTCTTCACCGTGGGTGCAACCACTCTATGCTTTTCTGCTTCCGATGGGGCATATATAAAGGTTAGCTGCACTGTGCTGTTATAGGAATAAGTATAAGCAAGAGCCTCTCTGCGCGGCATCCCTTGGCATTAAGTGCGAATACAAGGTCTTGGCGCTCTGAAGGTGGATACTACCTGAAAAATACATCATTATTTTCAGAGAGTTCAGTTAATTGGAAGAGACTTACCTGCAAAGTAAAGTGACTGAAAACAACACTGGTTCTGTTGTACATCAGACCAGCACTTCCACACATGGCTACGTAACCTCACATTCACATGAATAAGAGAAGTGGCCAAATGTATTCATGGAGCCGCCGGTCACATCTTCCCTTTAATACCTCGGGCTGACCCACCTTTGTCCTGCGCTCCCGTCGGCTCCCCTGCGTATCCCTGGCCATCTCATCTCTCTGCACCTGAAAAAAAAGCAACACACCAATATCAAACATTACTCTAACGCGGAGCAGTAGCTTTATTCCAAAGATCTTATTTCTACTTAGGAACCCTGTTCACATAAGTCCAACTACAGCCTGTCATCCAAAAAAGAGAAGCCTGCAAACATTACACCCCACACAAAGCAGGCTTACCATCTTTGAGATACTGTCCCCTTCACTAGCCGCGAACACCCTCTCCAACTTGGCTCCGCTTATGCCAGCGCCGCTAATGAAACACCCGTCCACACAGCCTCTCGAGAGCTAATCGATTAGAGATAACTACGCAACCTTTGCCTGGGTCTAGACAGATCCTCATATTCACTACAGACTGCCGTCGTGATTCTGCCTACCCTGGACACTACGCACCCGGGCAGGGCAGCCCTGAGCCAAACACACACAGACTGACGCTACACAGAACACTACGAACACGCCTCAAGGATGAGAGAAAACTCTCAGCAAGAAGAATGACACCGGGACCAAAGTCACCATCGGGCAAGACAGCCTGCGGCACTGTGCTGGTGACGATGTGAAGAGGCTCCACAGAACCCCGTGAAACAAAGTGTAGAACTTCACAGTTCCTGAGAAGGGACTGTCAAGCCTGACAAGATGGACATGCAGGAAGCCTAGCTTCAAGACCTAAAAACATAACAACGCAGGGAAGAAGTCCCAGTTGCTGAAGTGGGCCATCCGGAAAGTTCCAAGATGCAAGACTGATGCACGCTTTAAGATGCTAATGCAAGAAGAGAGGCAGACAGTTGGTGCTACGCCCACGGCTGCAGGTGTTCGACACCATAAGGATGGCACCTGATGCACATTCCGTACTCCTGAAGCTTAAAGATGATCTCAAGACCCAAAAAAAGGTCCAGGATGCAAGACACAGACAACACAAACGACACGACAACACACACAGGCTGGAACTGCCCTGCCCAGGATGCGCTAACATCACACCGAACAGTAAGCCACATCCTTTAACTTCCCAAATATGACTGTGCCCCGGGACAGCCCTCGCCACTATGCTAACATCAAAGACCCCATTTTGCAATTGTCCACCTCCGCCCCTCTACAGCGCCAGACTGTCAACTAAGCTTTCGGAGGGCCAGGCATCTGAATCCTTCCTGCGCACTGCGCTTCTGCCAACCACCAGTCCCGTGCCCCGCCTCGATACTATCCGTCTCACCTCAAATGCAAGAGCCTAGAACACGCCAGGCTCCAATGACACACAAACCCATCTCCAAAACCTGTCCAAGAAAGACTTGTGAACCCGCCTCCCTTTCCTAGCCATGCCCTGGTGCCAAAACTTTAGAAAACCTGTCTCTTCTCCTGAGCCATCAGGGAAGGAGCCCCACTTCTACCCCACAGCTCCCACCCTTTATTTGCCGGCCTGAACACCCGGCATCAGACGCTCCTCAGGAGCTGCTCTTCTCAGCTCCTCCCTGCGTTACGCCATCAACTCTTATCTTCTGTCTTCCCATGGACTCCGGGCTCTGCTACAGACCCACAGAGTCAGCGAAGCCCTGATCCAACCTACACCAGGGGCCTGCCGCAAGCCACAAATGCTCCAGGGACACAGCGGTACCTCGCGCACCGTGGGGGAAGGCAACAACGCGCCCCACACCCTGCAAGACATTATACCTTATGTCCCTGCTGCTTTCTTGAGACAAGATGCTCACCCAGTCTCTGCAAAGTAATCTCATCATCTGCCTCATCGAGACAAATGTTATCAGCATTTTACCCAGGATACGGCAAAACCAGTGAAAAAAGAAACAGCAAGAAAGTTCCATCTTCAATAGAGCCAGGGATTCCAGAAAAGTGGCCGTGCCTGGAAGACAGAAAACCGTACCCTTAAACCATCTCACCACCCCCAAACCGCTCATTACAACGTGACTCACCTGAAAAACCACAAGAAAGAGAAGCAGCACACGAGGCCGCTCTCTACTGTACATGCTACCAAACCTCACCTGGTCCTCAAGGTCTTACCACCTCCAGCTTCCCACCTGCTATTCTCTAAATGGGATAACATCTCCGCCCCAGTAGCTGAGCCGCCTCCAAAGATGGGAGCGACGGAAGGACCAGCAGAGCTGTGACCCTGGAGAAGCCCGGCAGCAGAATGAGCTGCCCCCGCAGACGCTGTGGGTTATATACCCCGGACCCCGCCCACCGCCCTTCCCACCAGCACCTGGGAAAGGGGCCTGGCTGACCTCCAGAAGCCATAGAGCCTGCCAGAGAAGCGGCCTTTTCTCACAGGCCTGAGAAGTACAGCATGCAAAACACCAAAACAGAGAAAGCGACCCTTAGAGGAAATGACAATACGTGCTCTTTTACTACAGCTACGTCACTTGTGTCAGCAACAGGGCCCGGTAGGTATGTAAACTTAAATAAACTTTTTCAGGACATAGAAAGAAAGAGAAAGACATCCGCCTAACCTTCATAGGCAAGTAGATCATTAAGCCCGATAAACACGTTTTTAAAAGAAAACAGCATGTCTTCCGATTCCTTGTAAAAGAAAACCCACAATGTTAGCGGGGTCATACATCACTTCCAGCGAGACTCCGCATATTACCCGACTTCTGCCAGAACTATGTTCTGGATAGGACTGACGGACAGAGTGCAAGCAGAGGCTTGTGCGCCGCCTGTAATATAGCAGGTGAGAAAGAACCAATGCTCTAGGCCGCCGCTCTCCTCGGCCGAGTCCGCTCCCGTGCCCTAACCATCGTTGCTGTCGCAGTTTAGGCTGTGAATTAAACCAAGTGACAGATGCTCTCTTTTAACTTCTCTCCTGAGGAAGGAAAGAACGTGAGGGAGACTTAGGAACTGAAAGAGAAACTGAACTCTTTTGTAATGAAATATAAACAGAAAAGTTATACCGAGGAGAAACAACAATAACAGGAAAAAAATAAAATAGATAAGATATACACACAAGCCGGTATCAGGCTCCCAGTATGACCATCGCTTCACCGGCAGGCACGGGCAAAGTCCGAGACTGGACTTGGCGACGGATTGGAACTGGATTCTGGATCTGGTAGCACAAACGCACGGATGGGGATCGAAGGATGTCAAACAGACAGAAGAGTCCTCGGACACCAGCCGTTGAAGGAAAGGTACCGACCCCTCCGATCCCTCCACTTTTATACTGAGCGTGATGAGGATGGGATGTGATAGCCCATCAGTCAGATTCGGGTCACCGGTCCCGTCTACTCTTCACCATGGGTGCGACCCATCTACCCTTTTCTGATCCAACCCTCCGACAGGGCATATATAAAGGTTAGCTGAGCTGTGTTGTTATAGCAATAGGTATAAGCAAGAGCCTCTCTGCATAACATCCCTTCACATTAAGTGTAAACATAAGGTCTTAGCGCTCTGGAAATGGATACTACCTGAAAAATATGTCATTATTTTCAGAGAGTTCAGTTAGTTGGAAGAGACTTACCTGAAAAGTAGAATTACTGAAAGGAAAACTGGTTCTGTTGTGCCTCAGTCCAGCACATTCGCACATGGCTACGCAACCTCACATTCACATGAAAAAAAAAGAATTGCCCAATTGTATTCATGGAGCCACCGGTCAGATCTTCCCTTTAATACCTCGTGCCGAGCCACCTTCATACGGCGCTCCTCTCGGTTCCCCTGCGTTGCTCTGCCCGTCTCGTCTTTCTGCATCTAAAAAGAAAAAAAAAAAACAAACAAAAACCCACACAATATCAAACATTACCCTGATGCAGAGCAGCAGCTTAATTCCAAAGGTCTTGTTTCTACTTAGAAACACGGTTCAACTAGGTCCAACTACAGCCTGCCATCAAAAAAAAAAGCCAGCCCACAAACATTACACCCCACACAAAGCAGCCTAAACATCTTTGAGATATTATCTCCTTCACTAATCATAAACAGCCTCTCCAAACTTTGCTCTGCTTATGCCAACATGCACTAATGAAACACCCATCCCCATAACCTACTGAGAGCTCAGCAATTCCAGGTGACTACACAGCCTTTGCCTCGGTCTCCACAGATCCGCATATTAACTATAGACTCTCGTCACTATTCTGCCCACCCTGAGCTCTACACACCCGGGCAGAGGGGGCTCCGAGCCAGACACACACACAAGCACAGACCAACACTACACAGAACGCTAAAAACAACGCGCCTCAAGGGTGAGAGAAAACTCTCAGCAAGAAGGATGACATCCTGGACAGACGTCACCGTCGGGCAAGAAGACCTGGAGACCGTGGTGGTGATGTGAAGAGGCTCTATGGAAGCCCCTGAAACAAAGTGTAGAATGTCACCATCTGTGATAAGAAGGGACTGTCAAGCCTGATAAGATGTATGTGCAGGAAGCCTGGCTTCAAGGCCTAAGAATGTAATGACGTAGGGAAGAAGTCCCAGTCGCAGAAGTGGGCCGTCCAGAAGCTTCTGAGACACAAGACCAATCTATGCTTTAAGCTTCTAACGCAAGAAAAGCGGCAGCCGATTGGTGCTATGCCCACAGGTGCAGGCGTTCGAGACCCTAGGGAGGGTGCCCGAGGCGCCACACCGTGCTCCTGGAGCTTAAAGGTGACCTCGACACCCGAGAAAGGTCTAAGACACAGAACACGGACCACACGAACGACATGACAACAGACACAGGCTGGAACCGCGCTGCCCGGGGTGCGCTAGCATCACGCTGAGCAGTAAGCCACATCCTTGACCTGCCCAAAGGGGACTGTGCCCAGGGACAGCCCTCACCACTATGCTAACTTCAAAGACCCCTTTTTGCAGCTGTCAACCTTGTCCCCTTGGCCCCTCTCCGGCATCGGTCTCTCAACTTATCTTTTGGAGGGTCGGGGGTTGGAATCCATCCTTGATGCAATCCACAAAAAACAGCCATCTGATATCTGCCTGCAGTCACCAAGTTCCTCCTCTTCCTCTGCAAAAGGAAAAAAAAAAAAAAATCTCACAAGCAGCCACAGCACCAGCAATAAGCACCTTGAGAGGAGATGCCAACCTCTTCCGCAACACCCGCATCCTCCCAAACGCCGTGGCGTTCCGCTCGCCTGCTCCACACCGATTCTGGAGGCCAAAGCTGCAGCGACAATTATTCACGGCACCTAAGATGCCAAGAAACACAACGTTACCATTGCATTTCCGTGAAATCACCAGTTCTGTGCTCCTCCTCGCTATTATCTGGCTCACCTCAAATGCAAGAGGCTAGAACAGACCAGACCCCATCAATACCCAAACCCAACTGCAAAACCTGTCCGAGAAAGACTCATGAACCCACACCCGTTTCCTAGCCATCCCCCAGCACCAAAACTTTAGAAACCCCTTCTCTTCTCCCGAGCCATCAGGGAAGGAGCCCCACTTCTTGACAGATCCACGTATTAACTACAGACTCTCATCACTATTCTGCCTGCCCTGGACTCTACACACCCAGGCAGCGAGGCTCCGAGACTGCACAGAAAGAGAGGGAGGAAGACGATTATGAAAAGCGACAGGGTACAAGAAACATGGGAAAGAAATTAAAATTTATTTGGGGAGACAGATAGGGGGAAAGGTAGCAAGAATAACTGAAAACTAACTGGGATCAAGAAACATAAGAATTAGAAAGAAAGAGATGGAAAGTAAGAAATTAAGTTTCAAAATGCCATAGAGACGTGTGTCGGAGGACCGAGGGGGCTCCTGGAGGATTAAATTGCCATAGAGACGCGCGTCGGAGGACTGAGGGGGCCCCTGGAGGACTAAAGCGCCATAGAGACGCGCGTCGGAGGACTGAGGGGGCCCCTGGAGGACTTAACTGCCATAGAGACGCGCGTCGGAGGACTGAGGGGGCCCCTGGAGGACTTAACTGCCATAGAGACGCCCGTCGGAGGACTGAGGGGGCCCCTGGAGGACTAAAGCGCCATAGAGACGCGCGTCGGAGGACTGAGGGGGCCCCTGGAGGACTAAAGCGCCATAGAGACGTGTGTCGGAGGACTGAGGGGGCTCCTGGAGGACTTAACTGCCATAGAGACGCGCGTCGGAGGACTGAGGGGGCCCCTGGAGGACTAAAGCGCGATAGAGACGCGCGTCGGAGGACTGAGGGGGCCCCTGGAGGACTTAACTGCCATAGAGACGCGCGTCGGAGGACTGAAGGGGCCCCTGGAGGACTAAAGCGCCATAGAGACGCGCGTCGGAGGACTGAGGGGGCACTTCCCGGGTCCTGGAGGACGGCGGGGCCATGGAGATGGACACCCGGAAAACTGCCGGGCACTGACTGGGGCGCGGTAACGCGTAAGAGCCGATACTGGAGCGCCGACGGCGGCTCTCGAGGCCGGGCGGGCGGCACCGACGCCGCTCCAGGCGGCGCGGAGCTCGGCGGAGTCCCGGCGCTTCCTGGTTCGCCCTCCGGCCGCCGCTTTCCCGGGACACTCGCCGGACCGGCCTCCGCGGAGCCGCGCGCGCGCTGCGGAACCCACGCGCGGCGCCGTCGGGGGCGGGGCCTGGGTGCCCGCGCCCCTCCCCCACCGCAGCGCCCCCCCGCCCCCCCCCCCCCCCGTCACCCGCTCTCGGCGCTCACGGGGGGGGCGAGCGGTGGCCGCCCTCAGCCCGCCGCGCTCCAGCCGGGCCCCGGAACCGCTCCCCGGGGTGGGGGCTCCCGGCCCCGTCCGCGCTCGCAGCCCCGGCCGGCGCCGCCTCCGCACAAAAACCCGCCGAACGGGGGGTTTCCCCCCCAAAAACGAGCCCCGGGGAGGCCGCGTCGCTCCGCGCGGGGCAGCAGGGCCGGGGAGGGGGGGGGGGGGGGGGGGGGCGGGGGGCGATGTCTTTCCCGCAGCGTAAAAATCGGCGATTTTGGCTTTTCCTGCGCGACGTTTTATTTTTCCCTTTCTGGCCGCACGAAGCCGCCCGTGGCGCGGTGACGGTCGCGCTGTCGCGCGCGTTCGTGCGTTTCGGGAACCGCCGTCGCCTGTTGGCGCCGACCCTGAGAAGGGGCTCAGACTGCGACGCCCACGCATCTGTTTTGGCACTAATACCTTCTCATAAATACATTCCTGTAAGTATTTTTACATTCCATGGTCTTTCACATAACGCAGAAGCACAGAAACGTTGAGAGGTTTTTATTTTGAACTTACTTTACATACCTAAATCACTCCTCTATGCATGTATTTCTCACGTATAAACCAGACTGTTCGCTATTTCAGCGCCTCACGCCCACAGTTACAGGTTCTCCCATTTTTTTAATGCATCCCGAGAATTTTCAGGCGTTTTGGGGCTGTGACCCACCTCTTTTGGGGGACCCTCACGTAACCCCCCCCCCCCCCCCCCCATCCCCCACTCACCTGCTCCTCCGCCGCATCATCGCTGCCCCGGTGATGTCACAGGGTCCCAAATGACATCATCACCCCCTGAGACACACCCACACACACCCACCCACCCACCCACCCACCCCCACACCCCCACACACCCCCACACACCCCCACACACCCCCCCGCACACACACCCACACCCCCACACACCCCCCCACACCCCCCCACACACCCCCCCACACACACACCCACACCCCCTTCTATTCACCCCAAAAAAGGCCCAAAACGCCCGGGCCCGGGGCTGGCCCCGTCCCCTCGGGGGGCTCCGCCGCCGGCTGCAAACCTGGAGCCGCGCGAGGCAGAAACGCCCGATTCCAGCCCAGCGCCGCAGAGACGGGCCCGAGGGTCGCGGGGTCCCTCGGAGGGACGGGGGGGGGCTGTGGGGAAACGGCCCGGCCCCAGCCCCAGCGCGGCCAGCGCCAGCTCAGCCCCCGCGGCCGGGACCGGGGCCAATTGCTGCAATTTCGGAGATTCCCGGCGCAGCACGAAACCTTCTCGCTGGTGCTGGGACGTGCCCCGTCCCGTCCCCGTCGGGGGAAAGGTCTGCGCCGGGTTTCTGTGCACCCGATAAAAACACTTAACGCTGTGAACGCATTTGGCTTCGCTCGCGCGGCTGGGGGCTGACACCGTGACGCTCCCTCCCCAAAATCCGTGGCTGCAACCGCAGCACGGCGCTGCTGGGTGCCACCCCCGGAGGGACGCCCGGCCGGCGGCGCTGCCGGCGGGAGACGCCGCCGGGGAAACGCGGCGCTGGAAAGCGGGCAGGGACAGAGCACCGGGACGGCGCTGCCCAAACGCCGGGAGAATCCGCCGCATTCGGGCGCCTCTTCGTAAAGCCCCCGAGCAAATCCCCCCGCTGCGCGCGGACCCCGCGCCACGCGCTACGGCTGAAACGCTGCGAGTCCGTTTGTAAACTACACAATTTAAACTTTGTTTGAAGTTGTGTTTAGGCCAAAAAAAAAAAAATGTCATCAAAATATGAGATCCCCCATATGGTTTAATTTTTTTTTTGGGGGGGGTGGGGGGAGAATCCCCGGTGCTGTAATCCATAAGGTCACCCAAAAGGACTGGCAGAAGGCGGGAAGGGGAAAATGGGAAGGGGACGAGGAGAGACGACAGCGGAACAGGAAGGGGAAAAGAAAAAGAGACGGAAAAGGGAAGGGGGGGAAAGGGAAACAAAGGGAAATGGGACGGAGAATAGGAAGGGGAATGGGGAAAGGAGAGCGGGGAAGGAGGAGAAGGGGCTTGGGGAAAAGGGAAGGAAAGCAGAAAAGGGAAAGCTGGAAAGGTGAAAGGGAAAGAGGACAGGGAATAGGGAAGGGGGAAAGCGAAGGGGGGAAAGCGAAGGGGGGGAAGCGAAGGGGGGGAAGCGAAGGGGGGGAAGCGAAGGGGGGGAAGCGAAGGGGGGGAAGCGAAGGGGGGAAAGCGAAGGGGGGAAAGCGAAGGGGGGAAAGCGAAGGGGGGAAAGCGAAGGGGGGAAAGCGAAGGGGGGAAAGCGAAGGGGGGAAAGCGAAGGGGGGAAAGCGAAGGGGGAAAGCGAAGGAGGGGAAGCGAAGGGGGAAAGCGAAGGGGGAAAGCGAAGGGGGAAAGCGAAGGGGGAAAGCGAAGGGGGGAAAGCGAAGGGGGGAAAGCGAAGGGGGGAAAGCGAAGGGGGGAAAGCGAAGGGGGGAAAGCGAAGGGGGGAAAGCGAAGGGGGGAAAGCGAAGGGGGGAAAGCGAAGGGGGGAAAGCGAAGGGGGGAAAGCGAAGGGGGGAAAGCGAAGGGGGAAAGCGAAGGGGGAAAGCGAAGGGGGAAAGCGAAGGGGGGGAAGCGAAGGGGGGGAAGCGAAGGGGGGGAAGCGAAGGGGGGAAGCGAAGGGGGGAAGCGAAGGGGGGAAGCGAAGGGGGAAAGCGAAGGGGGAAAGCGAAGGGGGAAAGCGAAGGGGGAAAGCGAAGGGGGAAAGCGAAGGGGGGAAAGCGAAGGGGGGAAAGCGAAGGGGGGAAAGCGAAGGGGGAAAGCGAAGGGGGGAAAGCGAAGGGGGGAAAGCGAAGGGGGAAAGCGAAGGGGGGAAAGCGAAGGGGGAAAGCGAAGGGGGGAAGCGAAGGGGGGGAAGCGAAGGGGGGAAAGCGAAGGGGGGGAAGCGAAGGGGGGAAAGCGAAGGGGGGAAAGCGAAGGGGGAAAGCGAAGGGGGAAAGCGAAGGGGGGAAAGCGAAGGGGGGAAAGCGAAGGGGGAAGCGAAGGGGGAAAGCGAAGGGGGAAAGGGGTGTTGAAATGGTAAAAAAAAAGGGAAAAAAGGGGAAGGAAAAAAGGGGAAAGGTGAGGTTGAAAAGAAAAGGGTAAAGGAAAGGGGAAGAGGAGAAGCGACAGTGGAACAGGAAGGAGAAAGGGATGAAGGGGGGGGGGGAAGGGGGGGGACAAGGCATGGAGCAGAACAGGAGGGAAAAGGGGTCACTCAGGAGCAGGAGCGGTGAATACCGGGGAAAAGGGGGAAGAATGGGGAAGGTGGAGAGAGGGGGGAGGAAAGGGGAAGGGGGGAGAAGTGGGGAATGGCGCGGAAAGGAAGGCGGAAAGAACGGACGGGGGACGGGGCGAGAAAGGGGGCACTGGGGGGGAATAAGGGGAAAAAAGGGGGACAGGGACGAGAGGGGAAAGGGGGATGGGAGACCAAGACAAGGGAAACGGGGGACAAGATACAGGGGGGAAGAATGGGGAAAGAATGGGGAAAGAATGGGGAAGAATGGGGAAAGAAAGACGGGACACGGGGCAGGGAGGGGAAAACAGGGGACAGGGAGAAAGGAGACGAAGGGGGGAAAAAAGGGGAAAGGGGGGAAAGGAAGAAGAGGGAGGGAAAGGGGGAATGGGGGCACAGGGACAACGGGAGAAAGAACGGGGGGGGAAAGGGGATGGGAGTAAACGGAAGAACAGGGCGGGAGGGGAAAGGCAGAAACAGGGAATGGGGGAAAGAAAGGTGGCGAGAGAACGGGGGAAGGAAGAAGAAAATGGGGGACGGGGGAGGAAGAACGGAAAAAGGAGGAAAAGGGAGACAGGAGACAGGAGGGACGGGGGAAAAGGCAAAGGGGGCGGGGAAGAAAGGGGAAAGGGGGGACAGGAGACGGGGGTAAAGAATAGCGGGATGGGACGGGATGGGATGGGGGGAAGGGGATGGGATGGGATGGGATGGGATGAGATGGGACGGGAGGAAGGGGAAGAGAACAAGGGGTGCAGGGGAGAAAGGTGGGGAAGGGAGTGGGAAAAGGGAGGAGACGGGGGGATGAAAAGGGGGACGGGGGTGACGAAAGGGGGAAGGGGACACGGGGGAAGAAACGGGAACCAGCGGGCAAGGGACAAGAGGAGAAAGACGGGGAACGGGACGAACGGGGAAACGGGGCACGGGGGAAAGAAAGGCAGAAAGGGGAAACGGGACCGGGGAGAAAGAAAGGCCGGGGAGGAAGAACGGGGAAAGGCGGTACCGGGGGGAACGAAAAGAGAAAAGAGGGGACAGAGGACACGGGGGAAAAGGCAGAAAAGGTGGATGGGGCCCTGGGGGGACACGGGGGGAACAAGGGGCAAAGTGGGGACATGGGAAGGGGAGAAAGGGGAAAGGGAGAAAGGGGACAAGGCGGAGGGAAAGAGAGAAAAGAGGGACAAGAGAGGAAGGGAAGGGAGAGGGGGGACCAGGTACGGGGCTGGCGGGGGGGGGACAGGGCGAAGGAAAGGGGGAAGAGAGAACGGAGGGAAGAAAGGGAGAAAGGGGGAACAGGGGACGGGACAGGGGAGAGTGGGGAAAGAGGAAAAGGGGAACAGGGGACGGGGAGGGAAGAAAGGGGAAATGTGGGACGGGGGGAAGAATTGGGAAAGAAGGAAAGGGGGAACGGGCAACGGAAGGGGAGAATGGCGAAAGGAGGGAAAGGAGGAACGGCGGATGTGGGAAGAGAACAGGGAAAGGAGAAAAGGAGGGACAGGGGACGGAGAGGAAAGCGTGGGAAAAGAAGGAAGGGGGAACATGGAACAAGGGGGAGAGGAACAGGACCGGGTGGGGAGAAAAGGGGAGATGTGGGACAGGGAGGGGAAGAATGGGGGAAGAAGGAAAGGAGGAACAGAGGACGGGGAAAAGAAAGGGGAAATGCGGATTGGGGGGAAGAACGGGGAGAGAGGGAAGGAGGGAACAGGGGATGGGGGAAGGAGGAAAGAAGGAACCGGGGAAGGAGGGGAAAGACGAGGAAGGAGGGGAAAGACGGGGAAGACCTCTGAACCCCCCCCCGAAACTCCCCACCTCGTCCCTGGCCTCCCTCAACGTGGCTCCCGAGGGCCGAGAAAAGCCACCTGGACGAGAAAAACCAGGGTCGGGCAACCGGGTAAATCCTCCGGCCGGCAGGGTCCTCTGCGCCGCCTGCAAAAAAAAAAAAGGACAAAAAAGGGAAAAAAAAAAAAAAAAAAAAAAAGAAAAGAAAAACCCGCTGGAACACGCAGAGGCGCGGGTGAGGGTCACGGCAGACCTTCCCCGCAGCCTCCCCCCGCCTCAGACGCGCCGCAGCGGCCTGGTCACCCGCCCCGCGCCGGGCCCGGGATCGCGGGGGGCTGCCGGGGGCTGGGGGAGGCGCGGGGGGCACCGGGGGGGGTCTGGGGCACCGGGGGAGGTCTGGAAGAGGCGCGGGGGCACCGGGGGGGGGTCTGGGGCACCGGGGGGTACCGGGGGGGGTCGGGAGGAGGCGTGGGGACACCGGGGCGGGGGCTGGAGGAGGCGTGGGGACACCGGGGGGCACCGGGGGGGGGTCGGGAGGAGGCGTGGGGACACCGGGGCGGGGGCTGGAGGAGGCGTGGGGACACCGGGGGGTACCGGGGGGGGGTCGGGAGGAGGCGTGGGGACACCGGGGGTCGCCGGGGGGGGGGTCGGGAGGAGGCGTGGGGACACCGGGGGATACCGGGGGGGTCTGGAGGAGGCGTGGGGGCACCGGGGGTCGCCGGGGGGGCGCTGCCGGGGGTGGGGAGGAGGCGCGCGGCCGGCCGTCCCGCCGTCCCTGCCGCGCTGCCGTAAACCGCGGCGCCGCCCTCCCCACGTTGTCGTAAAAAGCGTCGCGCCGTCGTAAAGCGCGACAGGGAAGATGGCGGCGGCGGTGACGGTGCGGGCGGCCGCGGCCGAGCCCTGGGCCGGGATCGGGCCCGCGGGGGGGCAGGAGTGGGGCCGGGAGCCCGTCAGCACCGGCGTGAGTGGGGCGGGGGGGAGATGTGGGGCTGAGGGGGGCAGTTGTGGGGCTGGGGGACCGGTTATGGGGCTCGGGGGGGGGCTATGGGGCAGAGATACCCCCTTGTGGGGTTGGGGAGGGGGAGTTATGGGGCTGGGGGGCAGTTGTGGGGCTGGGGGGGGCCCCATGGGGGACTGGGGGGCGCGGTTGTGGGGCTGGGGAAGGGAATTGTGGGGCTGGGGGGGGTCACTATGGGACAGGAGGGGGGTGGCTATGGGGCAGTCTGTGGGGCAGAGGGGTCGCTATGGGCCGGGGGGGCGCTATGGGGCAGTCTGTGGGGCGGGGGGTTCACTATGGGGCAGGAGGGGGGTGGCTGTGGGGCGGGGGGTTCACTATGGGGCAGGAGGGGGGTGGCTATGGGGCAGAGGGGTCACTATGGGGCAGGAGGGGAGTGGCTATGGGGCAGTCTGTGGGGCAGAAGGATCGCTATGGGCCGGGGGGGGGCGCTATGGGGCAGTCTGTGGGGCAGAGCCCCCCAAGCTCCCCCCCTCCCCCCAGACCACCATCATGGCCGTGGAGTTCGACGGGGGCGTCGTCATCGGGGCCGACTCCCGCACCACCACCGGGTGAGGTCACCGTGACGTCACCATGATGTCACCGGGGGGGGGGCTGAGGGGGTCCCAGCCCTGGGGGGTGTCACCGTGTCACTCGTGTGGGCGTTGTGATGTCATTGCGATGATGTCACCATGGGGGCAGCCCCAGAGGCCACCCATTGTCCCCGGCCCCGCTGATGTCACCGTGTCCCCGTCATGTTACCTATGATGTCACTGTAACGGCGTGATCCCAGCTGTCCCCAGCTCCTCCCTTGTCCCCTGTGATGTCACCCACGCCCCCATCGTGTTCCCCGTGACATCACCACGACATCACTCGTGTCACCCATGATGTCACCGTGACGGGGGGGGGGGGTGTCCCGGGTGTCCCCAGCCCCTCCCTTGTCACCTGCGCCGTCACTCCCACGTGGGCGGCTCCTTTCGGGGGGCGGCGGGGGAGGGGGGGGTGTGGCCTCTGCCGTGACATCACGGTGACATCACGGGGCAGGTCGTACGTGGCCAATCGGGTGACGGACAAGCTGACCCCCGTCCATGACCTCATCTTCTGCTGCCGCTCGGGCTCTGCCGCCGACACCCAGGCGGTGGCCGACGCCGTGGCCTATCAGCTGGGCTTCCACAGGTGGGGCGGGGCCGGGCGGGGCAGGGTGTGGTCACGGGCGGGGCACGGGGCAGGGTGTGGCCGGGGGGGGGTGGTCAGAGTGAGGGCGGAGCAGGGCAGGGCATGGGCATGCCGGGGGGGGAGGGGGAAGGCGTGGTCGGGGGGGCGTGGGGGTGGGGCAGGGTGTGGCCCAATGCTGGGGAGGGCGTGGCCAAGGTGTGGTGGGTGGGCGTGGCCAGGGCACGGCTGACCCCGCCCATGCCCCGCCCGCAGCGTGGAGCTGGCGGAGCCGCCCCGCGTGGGCACGGCCGCCCGCCTCTTCCAGCAGAGCTGCTACCGCTACCGCGAGGAGCTCAGCGCCGGCGTCATCGTGGCCGGCTGGGACCCACGGCGCGGGGGGCAGGTGGGGGGGCTCTGCCCCACGGCGGGGCTCTCTGCCCCACGGCGTCCCTCCTTCTGTGCTGTAATACCTCTCGCCGCCGTTCATCGTCTGCTTTTCCCACCTAAGACGTCATCCTTTGCCCCATAGCGGGGCTTCTGCCCCATAGCACCCTCCTCTGCCCCACAGCGCGTTCCCCTCTGCCCCATAGCGGGGCTCTCTGCCCCACAGCATCGCGCTTTCTACCCCCTAACACATCTCATTACGCTTCAACATCCATTTCTCTATACTGACATTTCATCCTCTGCCCCATAGTGCTTTTCTCTGCCCCATAGCAGGGCTTTCTGCCCCATAGCGTTTCCTTTTCTATTCTATACCACGTGTCTTTGCCAACAGCATCTTTTTCCATGTCTTATTATCCCCTTCTCTGCCCCACAGCACCCTTCTCTGCCCCACAGCACCCTTCTCTGCCCCATAGCCACCCCACAGCCGCCCCCCGTCCCCCCCTGGGTGTATGTGGTGCTCATGGAGGGATGCTCCTGCGCCAGCCCTTCACAGTGGGGGGGGGGGGGCTCAGGCATCTCCCTCCCTGCCCCATACCCCCCTTCCACCCCCCCCGCCCCATAGCTGCCCCATAGCCCCCCAGGTGTGCGTGGTGCCCATAGGGTGTCCGCCTGCTTCCCCGTAGCCCCCCCCCCCCCTTTCCTCCTCCCCACCTGTACCTGGTACCCATGGGGAGGGGGGCGGGGGGGGGGGGGTCGCCTCCCCATGGCTGCCCCACGGCGCTCTGTGCCCCCCCAGGTGTATGTGGTGCCCATGGGGGGGATGCTCCTGCGCCAGCCCTTCGCGGTGGGGGGCTCCGGCAGCTCCTACATCTACGGCTTCCTGGACGCCACCTTCCGGCCCGGCATGAGCCGGGAGCAGGGCAGGGACTTCGTCGCCCGAGGTGGGGCCGGGGGGGGGCACGGGGGGGGGCGTCTGGGGGGGGATGCCATGGCAGGGTACAGATGGGGCCTTGCATTGGGGGGGGGGGGGGAGGACTCGGGGGGCAACAGGGGGGCACAGAGGGCTTTGGGGGGGTGGGGGGGGCATGGCCAGCACAGAGGGCGTTTGGGGGGCACGCGGCGGGGGGGCCCGGGGCAGTTTAGGGGGGGACACAGGGGCACCTACGGGGGTAACGTGGGGGTGTTTGGAGCGGGGGGGGGCCCAGGGGGGTGTCGGGGGGGGGGTCCCTGACCCATGTCTGCCCCCCAGGGCTGGCGCTGGCCATGGGGCGGGACGGCTCCAGCGGGGGGGTGATCCGCCTGGCCACCATCACCGCCGACGGCGTGGAGCGGGAGCTGCTGGCCGGGGACCAGCTGCCGGGGGGGGACGGCGGCCCCCCCATCTGAGGGGGCACCCCCCAAACCTGAGGGGGGGGGACACGGACACCCAGACGACGGGGGGGGGGCCCCATCCCCAAACCTGGGTGTGTGTCCCCCCCCCAAGGTGGGGGTCCCGGGGGGGGGGGGGGGGGGGCAATAAATGGCTCCATCAACTCGCTGCCTCTGCGTGGACTGAGGGGGGGGGGGGGGTGTCCCCTTCCCTGTCACCTCCCCCCCCCATCGTGGGGGTCCTCCCTCCTGTCACCCCCCCCACACCCCCGAGACCAATGTCCCCTCCCCTGTCACCTCCTGGAGCCCGGTGTCCCCTCTCCCGTCCCCTCCGGGGGGGGGGGAAAATGTCGCCTCTGGCATCGTCCCGTGTCCCGTCGTCGTGTCCGTCCCCCCCCCCCCCCGACCCGGCCCCGTGAAAAAGGGCGGGAAGAAAAGCGCGGGAACGCCTCGCGCCGGGTCCTCTCCCCCCCCCCCTCCCAGGCCCATCCGCGCGCGCGGGGCCGCCGGGGGCGGGGCCTGGCCGGGAGGGGGCGGGGCGAGGGGGGGGCGGGGGGACAGGACGGACCCGGGACCCCCCCGGACCCACCGGGACCGACCCACCGGGACCCCCCGGGCCATGGCGGGCCCGGCCCCCGCCGCCGGCTGCAGGAGACGGGGCCGCTGCGGGTGAGTGAGGGGAGGGGGGGGGGGGGGCGCGGCCTGCTGTGGGGCAGCCCCCCCAGCCCTGCCATGGGGCAGACCGCCCTGTGGGTCAGGCCCCACTTGCCGTGGGTCTGCCCCCCAACCACTCCACTGCTCGCTCTCGTCATGATTTCATTTTAATTAATTATTTTATAACGAGGAGTCATTAACGAAGCACTTTACGGGGCCGTGGGGTGCCCCACAGCACGGGGGGGGGCGGGGAGCCCACTGTGGGGCAGAGGTTGGGGGCCTCCTGCCCCACACGTGTCCTTGACAATCAATAAAATGCCGAAACTCCCCCAAAAATTGACCTTGGGCTGGTTGGGGGGGCAGAGGGAGACGTGTGGGGCAGGGGGGATGCCGTGGGACCTGTGACCCCCAGGTACTGGGGGATATGGGGAGGGATATGGGGCTGCCCCCCCCCCCAGACCCACAAGTCAGGGGGACCCAGGTGTCCAGCCCCACGGTGGGGGGGTGGGGGGGCTGTGATTTGGGGTCGCCCCATAGCAGCACCCCATATCTGACGCCAACGGCTGCACTGATCTGTAGGGACATGGGGGGCACCCCACAGCCCTACAGGGACCCAGGGCTGCCCCATGGGGACGTGGGGCTGCCCCATAGCACCCACAGGGACCCAGAGACACCCCATAGGACAGAGAGAGACCCCACAGCCCCTATAGGGACACCCTACAGCCCCTATAGGGACGCACAGCTGCCCCATAGGGATGTGGGGCTGCCCCATAGCACGTAGAGACCCACGGACACGCAATAGCCCTCCATAGGGACACCCTACAGTCCCCACGGGGCTGCCCCATAGGGATGTTGGGCCGCCCTATAGCCCCCATAGGGACACCAAGACACCCCATAGGCCCCTACAGGGACCCCCTACCAGCCCCCATTGGGCCGTGGGGCTGCCCCATATCCCTCCCCCTATATGGGGGACCCCCCTATGGGGGACCCCCCTATGGGGGGTCCCTCCCCCCACATGGGACCCTCCAACTCCCATAGGGACAATAAGACACCCCACAGCCCCTATAGGGCTACCCTATAGCCCCTATAGAGCCATGGGGCTGCCCCACAGCCCCCATAGAGACACTCTACAGCCCTATAGAAGCATGGGGCCACCTCACAAAGACACCCTACAGCCCCCAGAGCCATGGGGCTGCCCCACAGCCCCCATAGGGCTACTCTATAGCCCCTATAGGGACAATGAGATACCCCACAGTCCCCATAGGGACCATGAGACAACCCCCAGCCCCCATTGGGCCACTCTCCAGCCCCTATAGCGCCATGGGGCTGCCCCATAGGGACCACAAAACACCCCACAGGCCCCATAAGGCTGCCCCCCAGGTGCTATGGGGCTGCCCCACGGCCACTATGGGGCCCAGGAGACACCCCCCCAGCCCCCATAGGGACCACAAGACACCCCCCAGTCCCTATAGGGCCACTGTCCAGCCCTTGTAGCGCCATGGGGCTGCCCCACAGGGATCATGAGACACCCCCCCCAGGCCCCGCAGAGCTGCCCCACAGCCCCCATAGTGCCATGGGGCTGCCCCACAGCCCCCACGGGGACCACGAGACATCCCCCCCCAGCCCCTACAGAGACACACACACATCCCCCCCCCGGCCCCCATAGGGACCACGAGACGCCCCACACACCCCTGCAGGGCCGCCGCCGCCCCTCCCCCCGGCCGCTATGGGGCTGCCCCACGGCGGCCGTGGGTCAGGGGCTGAGGAAGAGGCGCCGGTACCACTTGTTCATCTGCTCGAGGAAGATGAAGGTCAGCACCGTGTGGGGGCCCAGCCGGGCGTAGTAGGGGGTGAAGCCCTTCCACAGGCTGAAGAAACCCTCGTAGCGCACCACCTTCACCAGCACGTCCTGGGGGGGGCACGGGGGGGGCACGGGGGTCGGGGGGGGCGCCGCCAAAAATCGGGGTCGAGCCCCAAAATTCAGGGGAACCCCCCCCCCCGCCCAGCATTTGAGGACCACCCCCCCCCTAGAACTGGGACACCCCCTTCCTAATCGTGGCCTGGGTGGGGTTGGGGGGGGGGGTGTCCCAAAATTCAGGGGAACCCCCCCCCGCCCAGCATTTGAGGAACGCCCCCCCCCAAAATGGCGGGAACGCCCCCCCCCTAGAACTGGGACACCCCCTTCCTAATCGTGGCCTGGGTGGGGTTGGGGGGGGGGGTGTGTCCCAAAATTCAGGGGAACCCCACCCCCCCCGCAACATTTGAGGAACGCCCCCCCCAAAATGGCGGGAAACACCCCCCCCCCCCCCCCCAGAACTGGGACACCCCCTTCCTAATCGTGGCCGGGGTGGGGGGGGTCCCAAATTCAGGGGAACCCCCCCTGCAAAGTGGGGGGAAAAACCCCAAACTTGGGACACCCCCTTCACCAGCACGTCCCGGTGGGGGGGGCCCCAAAAATTGGGGGTGGGGGGGGAGATCCCCCCTCCCGAATCTTTGGGACCCCCCCCCAAAATGCTGGGAAACCCCCCCCAAAACCACCGAGAACCCCCCCCCTCCAAATGCTGGGAAACTCCCCAAAAAAGGTGGGGACCCCCCCCCCTAAAACAAATTCTGCCCCCCCGACACACACACACCCCTCCCCCCCCAAAATCCTGGGGGCTCCCCCGAAAAAACTGGGAAACGCCCCCCCTAAACCACTGAGGACTCCCCTAAAAATCTTAACACGCCCCCCCAAAGTGAAGGGACCCCCCCCCGCCCTAAAAATGTGTGTCGTGTCCCCCCCCCCCCCCCAAAACGTGCCCCCCCCTCACCAGCCCGTTGCGATATTCGGGTTTCCCGTCGATC
The DNA here is from genome assembly GCF_964199755.1 of Larus michahellis. Taxonomy (NCBI): domain Eukaryota; kingdom Metazoa; phylum Chordata; class Aves; order Charadriiformes; family Laridae; genus Larus; species Larus michahellis. The sequence continues at coordinate 546,966 of NW_027435979.1, forward strand.
GTCCGCATGTTCTGGATCCTGGAGACCCAATTCGGGGGGGGGGGTTAAAAAGGCGGGCGGGGGGGGGTTTGGGGGTGCCCCCCCCCCCAAAAAGGCCCTAATTAAACGGGAGGGGTTAATTAAGGGGGGGGTGGGGTGTTAAATTAATGAACCCACCGGGTTTTAACGATGTCGACGGGCATGGAGGCGGCGGTGGTGACCAGCCCGCTGATCATGCTGGCGCAGAAGTGGCAGAAGATGTCGTCCCGAAAATGCCCTGAGAGGGGGGGGACACGACACAAAATCATAATTTCGACACACACACCCCCCCCCCCGGTTTTAAAGGAGGGGGAAGAAACACAACGTGGTGTTTTTTTCTCTTGGGGGGGGGCGAAATCGGGGGGGGGTTTTGGCTCACCCGAGTCGAGGAGGAACTGCTTGGACTGGGAGTAGGAGGCCAGCTGGGCCGCGTTGACCACCACGGCGCGGGCCATGGTGGGGACACAGCCCTGGGGGGGGGGCACGGTGAGGGGGGGCCTGCAGGGACACCCCCCAACCCCAAACCCCCCCCCTTGGACGCCAAAAACCCCCAAATCCCCCCAAAAGGCAAGGACACCCCCCCCACCATCCAGCCTGGGGGCGGGGTATAGGGCGATGGGGGGGACACAGCTCTGGGGGGGGGGGGGCACGGTGAGGGGGGGGCCTGCAGGGACCCCCCCCAACCCCAACCCCCCCCCTTGGACGCCAAAAACCCCCAAATCTCCCCCAAATGGCAAGGACCCCCCCCCCCCCCCCCCACCACCACCATCCAGCCTGGGGGCGGGGTATAGGGCGATGGGGGGGACACAGCTCTGGGGGGGGGGGGGCACGGTGAGGGGGGGGGCTGCAGGGACCCCCCCCAACCCCAAACCCCCCCCCCTTGGATGTCAAAAACCCCCAAATCCCCCCAAAAGGCAAGGACCCCGCCCCCCCACCATCCAGCCTGGGGGCAGGGTATAGGGCGATGGGGGGGACACAGCTCTGGGGGGGGGGGGCACGGTGAGGGGGGGGGCTGCAGGGACCCCCCCCAACCCCAAACCCCCCCCCCTTGGACGCCAAAAACCCCCAAATCTCCCCCAAATGGCAAGGACCCCCCCCCCCCCCACACACCACCATCCAGCCTGGGGGCAGGGTATAGGGCAATGGGGGGGGGGGGTGCTGCAGGGACCCCCCCCAACACCAGCCCCCCCCCCCTTGGACCCCAAAACCCTCCCAAAACTCCCCAATCCCCCCCAAAATGCAGGGACACATGCCCCCCCCCGGCACCGTCCAGTCCTGGGGGGGTGTAGGGTGATGGGGGGGAGACACACTCCTGGGGGGGGCACTCGGTGAGGGGGGGGTTGGGGGACCCCCCCGAACTCCCCCTTGAACCCTGACACCCCCCCCCCCCCCCGTGAACCCCAAAAATCCCCCAAATAATTCCCCAAATGCAGGGACCCCCCCCATCACCTGCCCTGGCGGGGTCTATAGGGGAAAGGGGGGGGGGGGGGGGAAGTTGGGCCCCCCCCCGCACACCCAAACCCCCCCAAACCCAATCGCCCCCCTGTGAATCTCAAAATGCCCCCCCAAAATGCA